>NC_083765.1:23392232-23692232 GCF_963514075.1 Conger conger
TACATTTTCGTAAAAGTCGTAAATTCTGACCATGTTACCAGGACACAGGCCTGTTGTACATCTGCCAGCGAAGAAGACAAGCGTTAAAATCACTGCGTAACAGCAGCAGGCCCAGCCAATCAGAAGGGCCCGCCTGTTCCCGGTCGGGACAGAACTGGGGGGGATTTGGTAATGCTGTTGGGAATTCTGGAAGTAGAAGGAAGCATGTCGAAAAGCTGGGCCACCTAAAGAGGCCTGAAAACAGGAAGCATTCAATCACTTGAGCTGGGATTATGCCTCTCTCTCTCTCTCTCTCTCTCTCTCTCTCTCTCTCACTCTCTCCCTCTCTTTGCCTCTCATCCTCTCTGTCTCCCTCCCTTACCTCATTTTCTCCCTCTCCTTCTCGCCCTCACTCACTCTCTCTCCCTCTCCTCCCTCTCTCCCTCTCCCACTCGCCACCTCTCTGCCTCTCTTGCTTTCTCACTCTCTCCCCTTCCCCTGCCGCTCTCCACTCTCCCCTCTCTCTCCCTCTCTCTCTCTCTCCTCTCTCTCCTCTCTCTCCCCCCTCTCTCTCTCCTCTCTCTCCTCTCTCTCCCCTCTCTCTCTCCAGGAAGCAGCAGAAATTCCTCCTGAATCACCATCGTCACCGTTTCTCAGCTGCAGTTTTATGAAACACAGCTGTGACACATTATTTCGCCATTAACACCCTGTCCCCCCCAAACCCTCCAACCCCATCCCCACTCCCTGGATTTCTGATTTGTTCACCCCAAGGACAGCTGGGAGATTCAGCTCTGAGAGAAAGAGAGGGGGGGGGGGGGGGGGGGGAGTCATCTGGTTCTCACCTGTTCATGAAGATCCAGCCATATAAGTAAGTACAGCAACACACACCCACCTGAATAAAAACACATATACTACAGGAGGGCCAGTGACAGTTTTAAACCCTACAGGCCACATACAGTACTACAGGAGAGCCAATAACCATTTTTAACCTGACAGGTTCCACAGTACTACAGGAGAGCCAATGACTGTTTTACACCCTTCAGGCCACACACAGTACTACAGGAGAGCCAGTGACTGTTTTAAACCCTATAGGCCACACACAGTACTACAGGAGAGCCAGTTACTATTCTACACCCGACATGCTCCACACAGCACTACAGGAGAGCCAGTGGCATTTTTACACCCTAGAAGGCACACCCAGAACTACAATACAGAGCCAGTGACTATTAAACTCTACAGGCCACACACAGTACTACAGCAGAGCCAGCATCAAACAGAGAAAAGCTGAATTTCTTATTGACGGAATGGTATCCTGTAGGTGTTGAGATAAGATTACTGTGTCTGTGGCCAATAAGAGAAGAAAAATCACCATCCAGATACAGGTTTCGTTTTTGACTAAGTGTATGTGTGTAAAAGCAGTGATCAGAATGATCCAGATATGAGGGTGTCTTTGAGTGACCAGGCCTGAAGCACCTGCTCTGCACTGATACTCGCGGACAAGCAGACAGCGCTGGCTGTACTCTGGCTGTACTCTGCCAAAAGTGTTTACGCTCTGGTCTGTGTGCACCTGTCACTCTGTAATCGCTGAGCTTGGGAGGTCATGCAGTGTGTGTCTCTGTGTGTGATATGGCCATAGCCACTGGGTGTGTTACGATCACAGTGTGTGAGTTTCTGTGTGTTATGATGAATGTGTGTGTTTCTGAGTGTGATATGGCCATAGCCATTGGGTGTGTTATAATCACAGTGTGAGAGTTTCTGTGTATGTTACGATCAGTGTGTGTGTCGCCGTGTGTTATGATGACACAGTGTGTGTTTGTGTGTGTGTGGGTCTCCATAACACTGGCAGATCTTTAACTCTTGTGATGGCTTCCAATATTGTCATCCCCAGACAAATGCAGCAATCTTTCCCCAGAAGTATGTACAGAGCAGTGTGTAATTAATGTACGTACAATACAGTGTGTAATTACTGTACGTAAAATACAGTGTGTCATTAATGTACGTAAAATACAGTGTGTAATTAATGTACGTAAAATACAGTGTGTAATTCATTTACGTAAAATACAGTGTGTAATTAATGTACGTACAATACAGTGTGTAATTAATAACATGCATCATCCCTGCTTAGTAAGAAGCACAACAAGATGGCTGTCGGACATGCTTGTGCTGTGAAGTTTTCCATCTCTCTGTTAGTTACTAGCCTATTACTTTCTCCCATAATTCTGTGCTTCCTCACCATAATCAAACAGGAAATCTGTAGTGGCAGGTCTCATTCCTCAGTAGTCAAAGTACGGACATAAAACAAACTGGATGTAGCACAAAATGGTGCTGTCAATAGTTATGAATTTAAATTTTATAGCATCCTACCTAGGTTATGACATTTTAGTTCTCTTTTAAATAACAACGTCAGTATAATGTGCCACAATATGCTACCTTGTACATTTTGATAACAGAAGCCTAATCTCATGACTGCCAGTGTTTCTAAAGGCTAGGCTGAGCTTTGAGCAGCGATGAGGTCTTCCTGAGTATATCCATGTTCCAAAAACCGGCCTTGTGTGGCCCAAATATACCCACACACAGTAAAATGTCCAGTGTCAATTCAACTCAAACAGAGGACATATGAGTCCAAATGGATGTTCTCTGTAAGAGTTGATTTAACACCGAACGTTTCGCTGTGCAGAGAGAGTAGATTTTAGACAGGGCTATTTGTGAAGAACAGCGGTATGGCGGGAGGGGGCTGATTTCCGCCTGGCTGGCTTAGTGCTGATCTGCCAGTTCCCTTTTAGCGGATGCAGCGGTTTGGGCTGACGGCACTCTCAATCGGCCATTGTGGGGCGCCCATTAACAGGACCCTCGGTTTCTGGCAGAGGGGCATGATTTATGACTGGTGGGGGTCCCAAGGGAGGGGGGGGGGGCGCAGGGGAAACTATATCTGTGTGCCCCCCCGCATGCGGCTTTGGGGGGCTCATAATTCCTTAATGCGGCTGTGTTACGACCAGCACCCCGAAATCCGACGGACTGCTTCCGATTCCCAGCAGCGCCCAGCATGCCCTGTCCGTCAACCCCGACTACCACAAAACACCCCAAACTACCGGCAAACACCCCAAACTACTGGCAAACACCCCGACTACCACCAAACACCCCAAACTACCGCCAAACACCCCAAACTACCACCAAACACCCCGACTACTGCCAAATACCCCAAACTACCGCCAAACACCCCAAACTACCACCAAACACCCCAACTACTGCCAAACACCCCGACTACCGCCAAACACCCCGACTACTGCATTCTAAATAAATAAGTCAAACAATATTTTTCTGGGAAGAATGGATGTCTACTGTTATGCACTGAATATATCTCTCAAACTTGTGCATACTAATATTCACATGAAGTACAATGACATATTCATGATCTCCTACAAGGACCTATTCTGTCTTCAGTTTGGTTCCCACTCATGGATGAAAGTGCTTTCAGACCTACAGTGCGTCATAAATTTGGATTTGGAGGCCTACCAGTACAGCATGTTCAACACACTGTTTAAAGTAGAAGCACAGCTTTTGGATTAGACCACAATATGTTCCCCAGTCAATGGTAGGCCTGCTTACCTGGATCCCAACAGGAAGGTGTCACTGACGGCCAATCCTTGTCTGGCGGCTCAGACTTCACAGTGTCAGTGAATCTACTGTGCCCTTTAACCTCTGACCCCTCGCCTCCCCGCTAAGATAAGCCAGGAGGGAAATCAAGTTTCACTTTAATCAGACACAGAGATGGTTAAGCCTTAAACAGTCTCATCGTGGTTTTTACCATCTCCTCCTAATTCACCCATAATCCTCCTGGAGAGTCCTGTCTCTTCAAGAGTGACGCCAAAACCCTGGAATCCTACCCCTTGGGATTTTCGGGTTGCCATCTCTCTGGAACATCCTGCGTGTGAATCGGGGGGGGGTTGTCTTTGAAGTGCTAATATACAGTGCTCCGTGGATGTTTTAAAACAAAGCCTGGTGCCCTGTTCACAGTGAGATCCACTCTCGCTTTCCTACTTCACCGACAAGAAGGTCAAAAGGGCCTTTTTGGAGTCACATATTTCCAAATATATACTGATCCAATGCAAGCTGTAGACAATATGGACAGTTAACCATAAGTTATCCACAAAATGGTGTTAGCCTACACCAGTGGAAGTCATGCAAATCTTCCTTTAGCCTTTTTTGTCCTTGCGGAGAGGAGGTCACTGTCCGTTTGAAGTTTATTTTTGTGAGGAGAAACTTTTCCCATTTATTTTACCCACAAGCAGTCAGGCCAAATTTAATGGAGGCCGAAGCTTCATTTCGTTTCATTGTAGTTGGGAGCTGCGGGGAATTTAAGGTTTCAGGGGTCATGACAGGGCTCCATTTGGACTTATTTTGTTGTGTTTTTATCTCTAAGCCTGGCTTTAATAGAGCTCAATATTGTGAGTGTGGAAATGGTTAGTCCCCCAGAACCCATAAAAGAGAATGAATGGGTCTGGGCGTCTTCGTCTTTGAGCTGTGTGTGAAACGGCCACAATTGTTCACTCCAAGTCTTAAGTCTGTTTTTGAAATGAGTTGTGTGTGACACTTTAACAGTGGTTCTCCCACGTCTTAAGTCTATTCTTGAATTGTGTGTGCCTGTGTGTATGTGAAACACTCAGGATGGTCCCTCACAAAGTCTTTGAAATTCTCGGAATTGAATTTTGAAACTGTCTAAGGCCTGGATTCATGCAACATTTGTCCTTAACTTTTTTTTTTCCCTTACCAATACAGCTCAGCAACTGCCAAAATGGACAAACCCAAATGTGCGTGTGACTATTTTTACATGTAGCCTACATCCGTTTTGGAATCACTCTCTCGTGTTAAATGGTAACGTTGGTCCATCTACAAATCCATTTAACGAAACTGCTTATTTTCCTATCATAACTCTGAGTAGATTTAGGAAGTGCATCAATCAACAGTACACCAAAAACCCCAGCAAAAAGCTTTCTTACTGGCAACAGAGTGCGGAGCACATAGCACATGGATTTGCATACACTGAATACACGCAACCATGTGGACACAGTAAACATTGTGCTACACTCCCGTCACATGAAGGCACAATGACATTACTGTAATTAAAAATAGTTTTATCTGCCTCCCCGCCGACTGTCTTTGTGCACAGAAATGAATTAGCAGCGCCACGCTAGCGGTGAAAGAGCTGATCGCCGGTGTTTGCAGAGGGCCGAGAATAGCCGGTGTCACTCATATTTGCAGAGGAGAAAAAAGGGCCACAGATTCCCTGGCAGCCTATGAAAGAAGTACCAGGAAAACTGCCGAATAAAATCTCTTGTTTGCCAGATTTTTAATATAAAGAGCGTTGTGTAGGGGGGAGGGTTAGGGTCAGTGGTGGGCCAGGGGGGTGGGACGGACTGACTCACAGATTGGGTCGTTTGAAGCGTCCCTCCCAAGCGGGGTTCTGTGAAGCTTTGGTGACGCAGTGGCGTCGCGACTCATCCGGCTAGCGTCGCAGATCTTCGCCAGACGTACGACCATCTGCCCCTGACACCAGGGAAAGAGCAAATAAACCCAGAGAGCCTGTTGAGTTATAGAAACTAATAAAGCGCACAACCCTGCTTCTAGATGATTCTCAGCGGTTTACGCCCACCTTATGGGGACCTTTCGTGGGATTTTATCTCTGGGAATCCATCTCACTGACTGTGCGAAACGCGTGTGTATTACTCAGCAACCACAACACAGCAAGCACGTTGCATAGGGGTTATGTTACAGGGGCCATAACATAACCTGATTTATACTCAAAAATGATTCAGAACTAATGAAAGTTTTGGTTGGGAGAAATTCCGAACCTTACGTAAGTGGCAACAGTAATACAATATTTAAAGAGGGCAACACATTTCAAAATTTTTTAAGTTGAAATGATAATAATTATTGCATGATAAAGACACTTCTCCCCACTCGTATTCTGTAATCTTACACTACCTTACAGAGACGTTCCTGCACTGCAAATCCTAATTGCTTGAAAACAATTTCTGTAAGTCTGGATTCATAACATTATGCAGGTTTGAGGATGTTCTATGAACTGTTATCCACGCCGGTTATCTATCACCCTCACTCTCTTACACTCTCATCCTTACTGGAGGACATGCAGAGAGCGTTCAGAGGGAGAGTGTGAAAATGGCTGTTAGACAAACAGGGTAGAGTGGTTGTGAAAGGGGGGTTTGGGGAACTGTGAGACAGGCGAGAGGTCGGGGGTGGTGCTGAGACCAGCTCCAGGTTCGTAGGGCTATGTGACGGGGGTGAAGTCTGGTGAAAGCTAACTGAGTTGTGGATATAAGAGTGTTTAACGGCGCAAACAGAGCCAGCTCCTCTCCGGGACGGTTGACGTTTGAAAAGGCCCCGCTGGACCCCCCCTCACTCCACTTCCTGCCCCTGTGTTCCTGCGTACTGGAGAGTTACTGTACGACCCCCCTCCCCAAAACAAAACCAGCGTGACCAGACTGTCCCTCTCAGCTGAGCCAGTCTCATGGGACTGTGGGGGTGGGGAGAGGGGTGGCAGGAGCTCAAGGGAGATTTGGGTGATACTAACTGGCAGGATTAGGCTGGGGAGGGGGCGGGTGTGGTGAGGATAACTGCTGGAATGTGGGAACACTGCAGGAGATGGTGACAGCAGTTAATGCCAACTGTCCTTATCATATCTGTGACAGAACAAATAAACAGCAACAACATTACAGATAGCAAAAAACTCAAGAACCGATCGTACACCAAAGGAATTGTATGAATAGTACTCAGCAGCAGAAAGAATAAGAACAATGGGCCTCGTGCAAGAACCACTCGTACGAACAGATTTGTTCTTAAATCGTTTAAATCTCTTCAAACAAGTGATTTAAGAGAATTTGTGGCATTCACCAATTTTCTCTTATTTAGAATTTTTCCTGAGGAAGGAACAACATGCGAGCGCTCCTGACCTGTCATATGAGTCATGTAAACAAGAGCCTGCAGTGCATGTCAGCACAGCTGCCTGGCACACCAAACTCAGATTAAGCTTTTAAACTAGACATTGCAGACCAAATATCAAGATTCAGCAAATGCATTGCTTATTTCTCACCTGAAATGTTTTCAGAAATGTATTTCAGTGGATTGTTTCTAAGAAAAAAAGTAATTGTTCCTCAAAGGTCTGCCACATTATCGTGACCTTCAACTAAAGAACCACCGTCTACCCAATCAGGTATCAGTCATCCCTTGTTCTTGTTAGTTCCATGATTGGCCATCTACCTGATGGAACCCATCTACAGTACTGTACCGTATATACTGTAATATAACATATCTATATGATTGTATGCACTGCACTGCTGCCACACAATTGGCTGATTAGATAATCGCGTGAATAAGTACGTAAAAATTTTCCTAATAAAGTGCTCGGTGAGTGTATGTCTTATTTAGCAAAAAAGTAAATGAAATAAGTTTTTATTTTAAGTCTCAATATAAGGTGAAAATACCAGTTGCGATTGACTTATTCTTTGGTTTCTGCAGTGAAAAGTAACATGTGCGGGCAAGATAGAGGAGGCGAGTTAACCGTTTGTAGTGGTCCTTCCCGCTCTGGTTTCATGGCGGTTTTTGTGTGTAGCCCCTGTGTTGTGTGTGGAGCTCTGGGTGGTGTTTGCAGGGCAGGGGGGTGGGAGCCAGGGCGGGGAGGAGGGGCAGGGACACGGTGGGTTTTTGGCCCATACCTCCAGCAAGCTGGCAGCTTGCAGCAGCTGGACCCAGCCCGAGGATGGCACTCACAGAGTCCGGCTTTGTGCACTTAATGCTGAATGACAACTGACTGAAAAGCACTTATCTCAATCTGGCAGGGCCTCCCTTCAACCGGGGGAGAATTACCCACACAATTATGATTGTCAATTATTGGATATGCCCCCCCCACCACCGACACTTCATAATAAAACCCTGTTTGTTGCCCCAAACATGGGCTTTGTGGGGCAAGGGGGGGTGGGGGGGGTGGGGGGTGGAAGGGGGGGGTTTATGCTGTGAGCAACGTCTTGAATGTTGAGTGGAGTCCAGAAATGGTTACTGACTTGATTTGACAGGCCAGGCTGCCAGGATCCCAGTTTGAGATTTTTTCTTGGGGGTGTTGCGAGGGGTGGGGGTGGGGGGTCTTTGCCCGCGCTGACAGCTGTGGGCAGCAGGGCCATAATTTTAAGAACACCAAAAAAAAGCAGATCATATCTGTACAGCCTCCGTTCTTCCCACAGAAGATCTGGAAACTGTGCAAGTCTGTTTGGCTCTCGAGTGAAAAAGTCAGCTTGTCAGGGGGCATTTGGAGGGGAGGGGGGCATCAGTTTCTCACAGTTTGTGTTATCAGAGAGTGGAGGGGAGAGGGCATTTGTAGGGGGTGGTTGTGCTCAACATTGGCCCACATTAATTGCCTCTTTCTTCCTCCAAACAGGAGTTAGCCTTTTCGCGTCCAGCACAATTTGCCTCTGTTTTCACAATTTGCCTCTCCCCACCCAGCCCCCACCCCACTGCCGTGAAGGTCACAAAGACAAACTCCCACCGACATCCTGCATCTCTGATTAAAACCTGAGTACAGTGCAGGTGTGCTCACCTTGCAATCAGAGAACGCCCCCCCCGCACACACACCCCTCCCCAAACTCTCGTCTGTGACAGGTCACTTCCAGGAGACGCTAATTAGAGGTATCTCTATTGATAACATGGTTGCCAGATTTGTGAAATATCCATCCCCACAAAGTTTCAAGGTAAATGTGAATAGAAGGCTATTTTAGCAGGGGTTTTGATAATAATACTAATAATACAATTACTTCTACTAATAATAATACTAATAATAAGCATTTATATTGATGTTATTGTGCGGAACACGATGAGAGGGGAGCTCGCTCCGGTGTACTTGTTAAATACAGACACAAAGTGTTAGACGGTGTTTTAATTCTGCTACAGACACATTAGGAGACTAATGAAGCAGCTAACGTCTCCCTGCAGGAGTCTGCTGTAATCCCTCCCTGGGTGTGAGGAGAAATCTCTCTCTGTGAGGCTTCTGTGGAGCAGGAGAGCAAGAGAGAGACCAGACTCACAGAATCCCATGGGGTTCTGACCAAATTGGATATTCATAGGGAGAAAGGCTGTTATTAAGAGGAGTCTGATTTTAAACACACACCTGGCTGTGATTGGCTCATCTTATTGTGCCATAGACTGGTGATAGGCTGGTCTTTACCTGAGGCCAGTGATGGGCAAATGAGCCTTCAAATAAAGCTGTGATTTGCTCATCCTTAACACAGACTTGCGATTGGCTCATCTTTAGCAGAGGAGTCTGTAATTGGCTCATACTTAACACAGATATGCGATCATTTAAATGAAATAGTAAATGTTTGTATATATTTCAGATTAATGAGGGTGTCTTGATCGTGTCAGTAAGGTCAGTGAGGCTGGTCCTGGCCTTTTCTCCCCGTCTGCAGGATCTACAGTGGGGGAACAGTGTTCTCATAACAACACCATTTATTTCCTCTTTACAGCCAGAGGAAAGCCTTTCTCCGAGCGTCCAGGAAGCCTTTCTCCCGAGCTGAAAGGGCTCGCTGCCTGGGATTCAGAGCCGCTCCACGCTCAATGCGCCAGCCTCCGGCCACACTGCACCACGCCAATCCCAAATTACACCGCAAAACCGGAGAGAGAGGGGAAAGAGGGGGGAAATCAGGAAAAGATGAAACTGAAGGAGGAAAGGAGGGGAAAATAAGAGGGTGGAAGTAAAAAGGAGGAAACAAAGGGAAAGGAAGTGTAAAAGGAAAAGAGAGACAGTCGTTTGTCACGGTTATATACAGCACTGTGTTCGTATTATTCTCCTTCTATAATGGGGTTGTGATTGTTTGTGTTTTAACCTCGATATGTAACAATCACAATGGCCTGAGATGTTTGTTATATTAATCACTGAACATTTTTACATCTAGACAAACTACCACAGCTTTCATCTAATCGCAGTATCCATGTATACAGCTAGATACACTCCAGCAATGCAGGCTAAGAACGTTTTTCAAAGGTACAGTGACAGTATCTGGGAATCAAACATACACCCCGTGGGCACCCAGCCCAGTTCTCTAACCACTACACTATCCACTAGCGTGCGGCTGTGTCTCTCTGCGCTACCTGCCCAGGGACAGCAGATGACATTCTGCTTCATAACCGTTTCTGGATCCGGCGCACAAATCATTATTCAGTCCCTGTCAAGTAGAGATGAGTAAACACATAAAACTCTGGAGCAGAGGGAAGAGGAACCATCCTGTCCACTGCACTGCGGGGGAGGCCATTTTGTTTTTGACGTGCGGACCTGGGATTTGATGGCGGACGGCGTCTCCGCTCTGATGGGGTCCTGTGGTGAAGGTCGCACTGGCCACGCTCCCCACGGCTGTCACTCAGCCGCTCCTCGATCACTGAGCGCCGAACGCAGACTGGCCCCGGGGGCTGTCGCTTTTCAGTGAGTCCTCTCTCCTTTCACGGGCGAAATGAACACCTCAAACCGCGGGAATGTTTGCGCTGCGTTTGTTAGCGGCAGCGCCGATAGCAGGAGTCCCGCAGTGCGCCTCTTTTGTGCGTCTCTGCCCTGGAATTGAGTTGAAAGTCTCTCTGGGATATTTCCAGGTGTGGGGGTGGATTCTGACGGAGGCTTGTAGCGTGATGAAGATGAAGAGCTAACCTGAACTTTAAATGTTACAGGGGCTGCTGGGTGCGTTAAGAAAGAGATGACATCACCCTGCCAATGTCAAAGGTCAGCACAGGCGTCACTCAAGTGGACCCGCCAGTTTAACGCATTCTGTTTTGGAAGCGTCCAGTTCAGGTGCATTACACACTGAAACCCAGCGATGATAACGCCCCACCTAGCGAACCATTGGTGGACATTATTAACCACCACAAACAGGAGCCTACAGGAGAGAGGGTTAGTGGGTTAGCGAGATAGCGGGTTAGCGAGTCAGCGGGATAGTAAGTTAGCCAGCCATGCGCCAGTTTCCATTACTCACCCCAGACGGGGCCCGTATGACAAACTGCATCTTTGTCAGTGGTTTGTGTTGAGAGCAGTCGTGTGCTCCCTGTCGAGGCTCACTGCACAGGAGTATGTCAGGCCTGGATGAACACATCCATTATCCTGGAGTGCCTCAGAACCTGCCTGCTCAAGACAGCCTGGTTTCAGGGAGAGGCCTTCCCTTTCCCGACCTCTCCTTTCCCCAGACAGGAGGGGTCAGACAAAAATAATAATTACAAAAAATGAAATGATAATAAGTGTGCATAACCCATTCTTTATTTTTTGTTTCCCTCTTTTTTAAGACCCCCAATTTTTCCTTCAACACTTACCCCCCCACCAAGGGGGCAAGCCCTCCACTTTAGGAACTACTGCCGTCAGTGAAGTGGTAAAAGCTAAAGTGGGCCAGGGACCAGACTGGAATGACAAACAGCACCCCCCACCCCTACTCTTACATACGGACACACTTTCCGTTACCTCTCCCGTGTCATTTGAGTCTCTCTAAGTACAGGAGAGAGAAGCGGAGAGATGCAGTGATGTGAAATTACAGGGACATCAGCACTTTCTCCTCTGGGACCACCTGTCAGGTACAGAGTAAACCCTGCAAGAGCACGCATCTGCTTCGGCTAACAAACACATAAACACGCGTCTCTGTTTATCGTATGTCGTTCTCTTGAAGGCCTGGCTTCTACAAGCTATAAAATACAATTTATGGAGTGTGTGTCTCCCCTGTGTTTTAGCTACATCTGTTCAGCATTAGACCCCACATCACTGACCCCCACCCCCCCTCGCCGATCCCTCCCCACTCCCCACACCTAACTGTAAAATGTTATTTTCTATGTTTCTGTGTAGGGAGACATGTCTTGATCAAAGTGCTTTCAGAAGATGTAAAAATATCAGGTCTGAAGGCTCACCTAGACATTGTGTTTAAAGTGACAAACATTGATTGGAAAAGGCCATTTTACATGTTTGTATTTTTATGCACTGGTGTGACTTTGATGCTCCACAGGCGAACCGACACAGGAACCTGTTAAACCAGGCCCTTACCAACAGTCCTGTTCAAGTGCAGTACCATTTCAACAAACACAAAAAACACAAAAAAAGTCAAAACTGTTACAGTTATGAATTTGATTTTTGTGATTATGACAAAAAGATGGCTACAATGCAAAGCCATGACTGAATACTTGAGTAAACTCTTTAAAAAAAAGAGCCAAACAGTTGCATGATCTCTCACTAAATTTAAAAAGTGAACATAAACATTTTGGTCAGTTCAACCTTCTTCAAGAATTTCATCTTTTCACACCACTGAAAATGAGTCTTCTGCGGCATTATGGGAAGGATTTGGTGTGTTGGGTGTTCATCTCAGTTTTTTACATGTGAGACAGGCAGTTAGCAGATAAGCAGGGTGACAGATTTAGAGCGGTACTGTGATTTGGGTCTCTCTTTGAAGGATCAGGGCTTTGGAGGAGTGGGTGAATGGTGCTCGACTGCTGTTATGGTGATGTCATCACCCTTATCAGCCATTTTGTTTACCGGCATGAACAGCCATTACAGAATCAACACTGTGACACATGATAAAGGCCAGAGAAGCCTACTTTCAGCCCCCTTTAAAAGCCGTGGCTGAAGATAAATAAGCATGGGGCACTTACAGGCTGAAGGCACTGCATCGATTACAACTCACTGCTGACCTCTCATGAGGGGCACCACTTTCGCCTTCAGGGCTAAAAGCCTGTTTCTGTAACAATATGGAGAATGATAAGTATCATCCATCTTCTTTAATGATAAACTATGAAATCGCTCGCCAGTGTCTGGGCCAGAAAACGTTTTACACACCTGTCGAACGACAAGCACCACATTTCGCAGATGCGGACAGTACATGGTTAAGTTTGACAGTTTGGTTAATTGGTGGTTCTAAATCTATTATAAAAATTGCCAGTCTGAACAGTGTCAGTGTTGTTCAAGCCTTTTCATATTACAGTTGCCATTGCAATATATACACTATGCCATTAAATATGACTGGAATGACTTTTATAATGTTGCAGATAATAGTTTTTTGTTTCCAATGGACACGGGCCTGAACAAGCAGGAGAATTCTGTCTGGGTGTTCTGTAAAGTTGATTTGATTATAAGTGAAAGAAACCTGTGGCAACTGACAGAATACAGTATACGCTACACAGAGAGGCCCAGGGTCTGGAGTAGGACAGTACTGCTGGACGTTTCTAAATGTTATAAACCTCACTTCAACCCTTCTGTCCTACTGTGAGAAGGTAAAAAAGCAATTCAACTATTTGTATACGTGTATATTGATGGTTTAAGCATGGCATAAAGTTCCTGCTTAAAGTTAAACTCAAGTCGAAACCCCCCTCATCGCAGAATCAGTGTTCCTTTCAGCAGTAGCAAAAGAAACCCTTGTGTTACAGTTTATGCTTGTATGAATACACTCCTTGAGTACTTTATTAGATAGACCTGGACACCAGATTGTTAATGCGAATATTTAATCAGCCAATCATATGACAGCAACTAGAGGTTCCACTGTTTTTCAGACTAGGTTACTTTGACCGTTGAATGATTGTTGGTGGTTTGAGTATCTCAGAAACTACTGATCTCCTGGAATTTTCAGGCACAACAGGCTCTAGAGTTTGCAGACAATGGCGTAAAAAACAATAAACATCCAATGAGCAGCAGGTCTGTAGGCAGAAATCCATTGTTAATGAGAGAGGTCTGAGGAGAAAGGCCAGACTGGTCGAAGCTGACTGGAAGGTGACAGTAACGGAAATAACCACGCATTACAACAGTCGTAAGCAGAAGAGCATCTCTGAACACACAACGCATCATAACTCTAAGTGGATAGGCTGCAGTAGCAGAAGCCTCAATAAGTCTAAGAAATACCTAATAAAGTGCTCACTGAATGTATATACTGTATGCACAAACCTTCAGACACATACACATACATACACATGCACACACCCTGCCACTCCAACACACACACACACACACAAACATACTCACACACACAGTGCCTTTAATACCCCCTGGCTTTCTAGAGTATGACGGAGGACGTGGGCCACCTGACAGACACTGTGCAGTGCTTCTGTGCAGAACAGGAGCAGAAACAGAATTCAAACTTCCAACACAGACATAATTACACAGCGCCCCACATACAGGGGGCACCAGGGGGGAACTGGCAAGAGATTCAAAGAGAGAAATGCCAGACAGTTTAGACGTCCTGTTTCTACCAGCCTAAACCACCCCCAACCAACTTTACACAGCACACAAATACACATAAACACAGACACACAGAACCACCCATTCCTTGGCCCAGTCTGTATCCAAACACCCAGTGTTTTCCTCATGAATCTCACTAAAACTGATTTGGCTGAGACAGATGTAGTGACCAATGTATATGCTCTGTCCTTTTTTGTTCAGGAGGAGAATTTGTGTGCGTAAGGAATTAACAAATATATTATAGTTATGGGACAGAAGTTAATGTGCAGTGTTAGCATTAGTGGGGAAGTGTGTGTGCTGTTTGTATTAATAGGGAAAAAAGTATGTGGTGTTGGTATTGGTGGGGAACAGTGTGTGTGTGCGGTCAGTATTAGTGGGGACCGTCTGTGTGTGTGTGCGCTGTATTAATGGGGACAGAATGTGAGTGTGTGTGTGTGTGCTGTTCGTATGAATGGGGACAGGTGTGTGTGCTGTTGTTATTGTGGTAGGCCAACCCTTCCCCTGTTCCCTTGGGCTCTGTAACACCTGCAGATGTGAAAGTGAAGCAGGGGACTGATTGTTTACAGGCCATAAGGGGGATAGTGAATACCACTGCACAGCCAGCTAAATGCCTCTCTCCATACTTAGCCCTGGGAGAATGCTACCGCTAAGTTTAGCAGGACCGTGCCAGTTTAACCATCTGTAGCAATTACAGCACCGTGGCCTTTTACACTGAATACATATGGCTGCTTTCACTGAATTTCAAATAGATTTTTTTCCAGGACTCGGCTTAATCTGTGTTTGCAAAACCTACTTTAACAACACAAGGTGTCAAGGTATAACATGAAAATAGAAAGGCGTAGGAATGTACTGTAAGCATTTGGGGTGTTAAAAGCCTGTCTTGACACAGTGTTGGGTGTTCTTTAGACAGGAGGCTAAATAATTAAGCCTTGGTGGAGGGAAAAGCTAAACATAGGGAGGTATACAGACTGTGATGCTAAACTCAACAGGCATGCTGATGCCGCTGCTTAGCATTAGCGTGTTTACCAGCAAGCTTAGTAGCATGTCTGGCATTCTTCAGCAGACAGACTGTCTGCCAATAATAAATTTGTGACACACAATCATGAATCCAGTTTTCCTCATGTTTATGACTCCATCATACATGTTTACCATGCAGCTAACAGTTATACAGAAGTGGTTATATAAACTCTCACCGGTGCTAACTGCCTGTCTGACTAAATCATCACCAATCATTTTCACAGAAAAAAACTGTTTCCCCCTCCTACCAGTTTTCATTAGTCCAGGCAAGGCTGGGGCAATCAAACAAAAGCATTATTGCCAAACTCCTGATATTGTGTTATGGCTGACTAATTCACAACACACTCCCTCCGGAACGTTCCGCTGCTGTTGCCGTTGCTATGCTGCTGGCGGACCATAGCTCATGTTATAGGCTACCCACTTAGACTCGCTTTCACCTGATTGGTACAATAAAATGTTATGCCATTTCATTGTTTTTTTTAGAGGGAGCAGGATGTACCCTCGCCAGGTAAGGGGGCTGCAGCTATGAGGGGTGTTGGAGTATCTTGTGAGCCCGACAGATTCCGTTACCGAAGGGAGGGGGCAGAGGAGCAAAGACTACCCATCTTTTTTGTGAGTGCCAACTGCAAAAGCATATTTACAAAGGTTTAAACCCACAGAGACCAAATTCCCTGCTCATATGAGATGCATGCCAGAACCAGAGAGATACATTACCGATCTCAGACCAAACAAATCGTGCTTTCTGCTGCCATACCGATGCCAGGAATAGACTTTGGGGAACCATAGTTGGATCAGCTCAAAGCCTTATAGAGCTAGGTACTACGCTGGACAGCAGTCAGAAACAGTGTAAGAACAACATGCTAGCTATGGAGTGGAGATATTCCTTGTGCCCTTCCCATTTTAAAGCCTTCACCAAACTGCTGTTATGCATCAATATTGAGTGTAATACATTTCTTACATTTAGAGATCTTCCCAAGAACATTTATATTGCCAGTTTAGTTTTGTGGAGCTTAAACCAAGCTCAAAGTAGAGTCTTTTTCATAGTATTAGAAATAATTCTAATGATTTATTCGAGTGGATTTTTTCTTTAATTCATAGAAATTATACTACATTAAGGAGGATGCTGTGCCATATAATGAATAAACAGTCTGAGTCCCTCTACGACTTCACGGCACACGCGCTCCAATCGCCCAATTATCTCACACCGCTTCTGTGCAGCTTTTGGAGGACAGATGCTGAACTCCGGCAGCATATTCCATGTAGGAAAAGGAGATGTCACTCATTGGACAGGCACCCCTCCTCCCTCGGCGCTACGGGTGCCTGTCACAAGGCTCATTCTGTTCCCTAATCTGCTGCTCCTTTACAGCCGCACCGCCGATGGATGTTCTTCCCGGGGAAAACCTCTGACTTGCGCACGGCGTGTCTGACGGGAATGAGTCGTCAAAGTTTCCCCCGGTGAATCGTGATGAGAGTTGCAGAACGTCCCCTTAGGGCTGAATAAATTACGCCGGAATTCGGGAGTGCAGGTTTGATGAGGAAGAGGTGTACCAACGAGCGTGCCCCGCAACGGGAAGTTCAGCTCGTTTGTTTGGGGATGTCGGAGACTTCACCGCACGTCTTCATTGGGGGAATATGTGCGCCATATGTCTTTTGAGAAACAGGCGCCTTTCAGCTGCATGTTAAACAGCAGCGGCAGCTGAGATGTAAGTGGGCTGGGATGCAGGGGTTGGGAGGGTATATTAATAAACCCCCCACCCCCTCCCTTAAGAAAAATATTATTCTGGACTAGCTGCAAAATGCTTAGTCGTGGTGACTTCAGGGTGGCAGATATTGGGCTGGTTGTACAGAAATAGATCAAGCATAGTCTTGAACTAATTTGAGTTTTGTATGGAGAATCTCCATTCTAAAATTTAGTCTAGGACTAGGCTTCATCTATTTCTGTAAACTGGCCCATTACTTATACCACACCTTAAACTGGTGGATAAGACTCATCAGTGTAGATGAAGGAATGAAGGAATTCACCAGTTCTATACACAATATTTTTTATGCACATCTTGCATGAGTTGCACGAGTTTGCAAAAATTGTTGGAACTGATTAGTTAAATCAGGTGTCGTAATGCTGGGCTAAAACAAAAACTGCATCCACACCAGCCTTTTCCGGATAAGATTGGATATGCCAGCTCCAGTGTGTCAGTAAAACAGCATCTGCCCAGCTTTTGTGTTCTACAATTTTGAGGCTAACACTCTTACACAAAAACAGAGTGAACGTCTGACCGTACCAACTGAATCAGGGCCAGGATGACATTTCATTGCAGTGTAATCATGCAGATAAGGACACTGCATGATTATATAAATATTTCTGCCATTTATTAAAAATGACATAAAAAAACAAGTTATCTTTATAAAGATGGCTAATATTGCATTAATGTGAAGCTGAGAAGTATAAATGGGAATGTACTCCAAGTCCTTAAATAACCCCCATCAGTGATGATATTCTTTATCATTTTGGTATCTTTATGACCAAAATGAAAAGTGCAGGTTGCTCAATGGCTGCTTTTTCAATCTTCAAAAGATTTTTTTTTGTGCTTTGAGATTTGTTCTGTAAAATTACAAAATCATTGTCATTTGCACTAGATACCCTTTAGTACCCTTTAGTGGTAAGAAAATGGCAAGTATTGTTGGACTGAATGGCCTGTTCTCATCACCACGTGTATGTTATGATATGCTTACCTTATTTAAATAACAAAAAGTGCATTGTTTCAAATGACCTTTCACATCAGTTCTAAAATCAGGGATGATACAAGTTGTCCTCGGTTCCAGATCATCAGTGGCTGTTCGTTGCACAACAGAGTCTTGCTGAAGACCAGACACGGGCGGATTCTATAACGGCCGTCCTGCGGTGAAACTGAGCTATGTCCTTTTATCTTTGACTTCAATGACATGCAGATCAGAAACAGGGCTGTTATTCGCCGTTTCGTTCTTTGATGGGAAATGCCAAAGCGGGCGGGAAATGGTTCTGTAATGCGCTTTCATACATCTGTCAGGCCGAGCCACACAATAAGCTCTTCTTTTGAAATATTCCTCTATGTACCTTCTAACCATGGCAACAGAAATTGGTTAATTTAGCCTATTTACATTTTTTTAACAGACTTTCACTGTGAATCACAGAATATTTAATCTGAAGGAAAACAGTCAGGCCATCTTCTGCTGAAGGTCAAAGAGCCAGAAGAACCAGAAAGATACGCTCCAACTTGTAACTGGTTGGCAGAAAAATGGTGCCAACACACAAACTCAAGTCTTAATAAGAATAAAACTAATAGTTATTCAAAATTTTTTTTTCTATTATTCTAAATCATTTAATGACTGTATAAACAGCGCAGCTCCAGAGGTCACTATCTGTCCCAGAATGCCACTGCCTTTCTTGTGGCTGTTCTGTTTGTCCTGCCCTGCAATGCCACACATTGACCCTCTCATTGCAAACTATCTGTTGCCCATGGGAACAAATTTGAATTTGGAATATTACATGCAAACTGAAAAACATGATAAACACACTATTAAAAGCTTTTTAAATTGACTATGAACAATATGCTGCTTTTTAATATCTCAAAAAACTGGAAACTGCAAATTAATTGTAATGGTGGTGGAGGAAGAGGTGGAACAAGTGATATGTTCAGGCGTTAAATAGAAAATTTTAGTTTTAAATCCAACTTTTCTTTCAATGTTTTAATTATCTTTAATGGTAAGAAGATTCAAGCATTTTCCATGATCCTGGCATTAATGGAATATAAATTAACTTAGAACTTCTGTGCTGCTTTGGCTACCAAAAAACAGGAAGTAGTAGCTGATAAATAAAGGAAGTTCATACCTGAGTGGAACAAAATGCTATGATGTGGTTGATGAGGTTTCCATGGCAACGGTCTCTTGGCACTCCAGACTTGAGATCAGGTCACCTTGAATACAGGTGGTTCAACCTGGGTGATATGTTAACAATTCACAATACTGGCACTAAGCATATATTAACAAAGCAGGTTATTGTAGCATGGGGAGCATGCGTGTCCCGTGTCCCGTGAGGCGTGTCCCCATTGTAGCACTTGGGAACGGACCCCCGCAGGCACAAAAAGGCCGCTAGGTGGACCCCCCCCTGGACCCGGATCTTGGCGCAGTGCTCTCTGCACTGCCGACTCCACATTCCAAACCACAGGCGCCACAATTTGAACCCCCGACAGAATGGGTTCAGGCTCGTGCTCCCTATCCGCCTTGTCAAAAACCTGTGAGAGGGCATCTGGCTTGGTGTTCTTGGATCCGGGGCAGTACGTCATAGTAAAAGAAAAACGCGCAAAAAACAGCGCCCAGCGGGCCTGGCGCGAGTTGCGAGCCGATTGAATATATTCCAAGTTTTTATGATCCGTCCATACTGTGAACGGATGCTCCGCCCCTTCCAGCCAATGCCGCCACTCCTCCAACACTAGTTTGACTGCTAGCAGCTCCCTGTCTCCCACATTCGTATTTTAGGGCCTTCTTTGTGAGCGCGGTAATGGGTGCGACTACGGTGCTAAAATTACGGATAGAACGACGATAAAAATTGGTGAAGCCTAGGAACCTCTGCACTTGCTTAACCGATTCCGGGGTAGGCCAATTTTTTATGGCAGAGATTTTATTTTGGTCCATCTCTGTTTTACCCGCAGATACAATGAAACCCAGGAAAGATACTGAATTAGCGTGAAACACGCACTTCTCAGCCTTCACAAAAAGGCGAGCCTCCAAAAGACGCGACAGCACTAGTTTCACGTGGCGAATATGCTCAGAGATAGTGGCGGAGAAGATCAGGATATCGTCCAGGTAGACGAATACAAACCTCTCCAGCATTTCTCTGAGCACATCATTGACTAATGCCTGAAACACTGCGGGGGCGTTGTATGTATTCTTTCATTGCCTTGCTCTGAGGCACTGACAAAGAATAGAGTGCGCCCCGGGGTGGAACTGTCCCTGGGGGTAACTCGATCACACAGTCGTACGACCGATGCGGTGGTAGTGTGGTCGTGTGCTGCTTGCTGAATACCTCTGCCAGCTCGCCATATACCCTCGGAACGTTGGTTGGTAGCGGAAATTCGATAGCCCCAACCATACGTTCCTCACCCCCACTACCTGTGGTCTGAAAAAGGCTCTCGATGTCCCAATCAGAGCCCTCACTGCCCTCCCCCTCGTCAGTAGGACGATTCCAATCACACATGGAGTCCCACTCCAGGCTCCCCTCCTGCTCCTGCTCCTCAGGCACCCTGACACTAGGATTATGGGGCTCCCTAGCCTCGTCCAATTCGGACCCTATGTCAGTCTGAATAGGAGGGGTCGAGGAGTTATACACATGATTGGAGTGCTCATCACACTGCGGACCCCACCGGGACACCGGGTTGCTCCAGTTACCCCAGTTTATTTGTGGCTGATGTTTTACCAACCAGACATGTCCTAAAATTATCGGATAAACCGGAGATTCCACCAAATAAAAATATATACGTTCCCGGTGCCCCCCAAACGGGATACGCATAACCGCTCCGTTTTGTGACGAACCACCCCGGAACCCAATGGGTGACCGTCCAGCGGCGTAATGGATTGGGGCTGCGGAATAGATTGTTTTGCCTAGCCCACTGACGGTCAATAAAGTCGTCCACTGCCCCAGAGTCGATAAAAGCGTCTGTCCTCACTACGGCCCCCTTCCACGTCAGTTCGACGGGAAGTACTGTGCGAAAGCTAATACCTGCACTTGGTCCCACTAGTGGCTCTCGCTCCACTAGTGGGACTGCTCTTTTGCTTTCCGGTCAGGACAGTTTTTTATTAAGTGCCCTGGCCGTTTACAAAAGAAGCACAACCATTCTCTCCCAGGCCGCCTCCTAGGATGCCCCAGCGTGGCGCTGTCAAGCTGCATGGGTTCCTCCATTTTGTGTACCCCCTGTCTCCTCTGTAACCTGGTTCAGGAAGGGTGGAACCGGCCAATTGAAACCGCCCATTCTGCCAGCTCTCTCTCGCTCACGTTCCCGAACCCAGTTGTCAATACGAATCGCTGTAGATATTAGCGAGCCTAAATCCCCCGGTGGCTCCACTGTGGCCAGCGCGTCCCTGACCGGGTCTGACAACGCGCACGTAAAGAGTGTCATTAGTGGTTTGTCCGCCCACCCCGTCTCCCCTGCCAGAGCCTGGAACGCCACTGAGAACTCTGCCACACTCTGAGTTCCCTGCTTCATCCACGTTAATCGAGCCGCCGCCTCTTTACCCGTGACGTTGTGGTCGAATACTCTTGTCATCTCCTGTATTAGGAGCTGGAAGTTGCTCATTAGGGGGGATTGTGCCCGAATCAGCGGATCTGCCCAGGGCAGAGCGGACCCGGCCAACAGGGATAAAATAAAAGCTACTCGGGAATCCTCGGTTGAGAATCGTGAGGGTTGGGCTTTAAAAAAAATTAAGCACTGGGAAAGAAACCCCCTACATCTACCCGCCTCTCCCCTGCACCGCAACGGCAACTGTAACTTAGGTTCCCTTATTCGTGGTGTAATGGGCTGGGATGCGGATCCCGTAGATGGGGAGGAAGTGAGTGGTTGGGGGTTGTAGGGGTGTGGCGCCTGTGCTTGTGGTGAATGGAACTCGCTTGCCAGTAATCGAAAACTGTCGGCAAGCTCCATCAACACATCTTGCTGCCCGCCCAGCCTGGACAGGATCTCGTCCTGCCTCTGAAACACAATGGTTTGCTGCTCGATGGTAGCTGCCTGCTGGGTGAGCAACTCTTGCAACGCCTGCTCCTGCCTAGTTAGCATAGCCAGCTGAGCGGCTACCACCGCTTCTAGTGGGGAGTCTCCCATCTCCCTTCCAGTACTGGTCGCTGGTCTCTCCATGGTGGCTTTTGTGTTCTGTAGCATGGGGAGCTAAGCGGAGAGCCAGGGGCGACCAAGGGTAGAACCCTCCTAAACCAACACGCGAACGTGTTCGTCACTAAATCCTAGGGAGAACAGAAATAGGGATACACAGCTAGAGACAGGACTTCTCCCAGAACAGTGGGAGGAATAGAACGGAATAGAATAGAAACGGCTAGAGAACGTAAAACAACCCTTAATACACAGGGCGAACCAATAACTTTGGTACCGTGCCAAATAGCTGGGCACTAAGAGAAAACCCAAAATAAAATACAACCTAGTGTGAAAAGCTAGGCACGAAAATAAAAACCTCGGGACCAAAAATGCAAACCAAAATACAACACCGGGGACAACGTCTCTCTACCGTCGACTCACACGAGTCCAAAAGAAAAAACAAAACCCTTGAGGAAGGCGCCAGCACACACAACACTCCCAGCTGTACGCCTTCCTTACCTTTTAGATATTTCTCTTTCTTAGAAATATCCACGAGCACCGAACCTGACTCGTATAGGTTTAGAGTCTACCGGGTGCTTTACCGGCTTTGTGCCAAGGGCGAACGGTTGAACACAAAAGCACTGAAAACTAGTCCATGCTGGTCTTAAATACTCTTCAGGGAGGTAATTCCCCTGGAGTAAACGAGGAACAGGTGGAAACAATGATCCTCGGCCCTCTCGTGGCACCAGTGAGAATTACCTCCCACCATGACAGTTATGTATCATGCGCAAGGGCACAACGAGTGTGGAATCAAACCTGCAACACTTAGGCCACATTAGGAATCAAAGGCTACAACCACTGTACCCTACCCGTTACACTACACATTACACTACACTACCAATAGACACTCCAATTCCAATGCCCAATTCAATTTTGTTTGTGTAGTGCTTTTTGTGCAGAAGAATATGCTTTACAGAGTAACAGAAGTGAAGAAAAGGGGAAATACCAGCCCTGAGCCTCCAGATAGCACATGAGTTACCCTATGCATTGTACTACACTATCACCCAGACATTACAATTCCTATTCCCAATTCAATTCCAATTTTATTTGTAAAGTGCTCTTCACGGAAAGATGAAAAGATGCTTTACAGAGTAAAGGCATTAACCAATCATGTTCTGAGTAACCGCATGTAATGGCAGTTCCAACAGCAGCAGCATAGCACTGAAGTTCCGTCGCCATAGTGATATCACATGCAGTGCGTCTCCTCCATGTACACTAATTTAAACTTTTTACTTGCAGCTTAATATTGTCGACCCTGCTTGGCGTTGATTAACTTGCTGTTTAACCGAGAGCCGTCCTCACTTGCATGTTCTAATTAACCTTATCAGAGCCCTTGGCAATTACAAGTCCTTGTATTTACACAAATTTGTTACACTAATGATACCCTGGAGCTGGAATACTAGGTAAAAGATTTAAAATGCACATTCATAAAAACATTTCTTTTTAGGACTTGCAACCGACACCCAACATGCAGGACTTTCCACCTCCGGCAGTTGGCTGCAAACTCAGTGTTTGTTGGGGTGGCATCCATTTTGTCCTGGAGAAGCACAAGCCTTCTCCGCCTCCCTGTACGAGCGGGGGGGGGGGGTTTATCTGTTGGGACGGGGGATGCAGACTGGACCCTCACCTGGGTCTGTGGATGGACAGGGTATGGAGGAGAGAGGCTACCCTGGGTCTGTGGACGTACAGGGTATGGAGGAGGGAGGCTAGCCTGACCTCATCGCCTGGGGGGCAGCCAGAGAGAGAGGTCCGTCTCTCCCACTCAGATTAGAGACGAGTGTTTAAATCACCCGGGGAGGGCCGTCCGGAATGAAAAAGCACATCCCTGTTCCTCTCGCCCCTTAATTAAGTTTAAGTCTTATCCCCCGATCGACTGTTTTCTTTTGGCCAAGACATTCAGCCGAGAGCGGGACAATCAGCTCTCAAACTTACAAACTGCCGCGCTCTCCAGACAAGTGCCAGGAAAAGTATCTTTAATGAACAGAGATGTTACTTTCGATTTCATTCCATTTAAACCCCCCATGAAATTGAAATATCTGCTAATGGGAAATATATTACTGCCCCGAGATTCAGTGTGATACCCTGGGTTAAGGGCATCGTATTTGTCTGCATTGCAACAAGCGTGTTTAATTACTTTAACTGAAAATGTAATTTTCAGTCCAGACTTTTCAGGATGAATTATGCAGGCTAGATTTGGCAGACCAAGTTGGCGGGGAGGGAATATTTGTAACATCTGTGGGGACGGGCGTATTTTAATCACGGCGGCCTGCTTTGAACCTTCACTCCCTTCACCCTGGAAGAAGAGATGGATGAATCCTTTCCCTTTATTCAACTGAAAGACAGGAAGGGACAGGGAACCGGAATCTTATCTTTTAATAGACACCTGTTATGCCAACAACATCTTCTTGCAATCGCTTGTTCATATTTTTCCTCTTTGTTCTTGGGCAGTAATCAGCATGAATAGCAAGCGGAAGCTTTGGGTTGCAGCCCACAGTTCCTACTATGAGGGCTTTCGGCAGAACTTCCTGGAAGGTTGCTTTCTCTTGGGCATTGCAGAATTACACAACATATTTGTCACACTCAACACTCAAAATGGAAAAGCTAAAGGCTCAATTCCCCCCCCGGCCCCCCTCCAGATAGCCCAACTGTTCCCAGACCTTCAAAGCCAATGACTGACTCATTTAATCAACTAACCACTTTCCAGTGTCCTGCCCCTTATTAAAAGGTTACCAAACATATTTTTGACAGATGTCAAGACAACTGTGTGTGGGTCAGTGACGTGGAATTTTCTTTAAAAACTTTTATATATTTAAAAATATACTTTTTTTATGCTTACTTCAGTCTAATGTGCAGTAAACACTTAATAGAACAAAATCATAGTAGTCCGTATATACAGTATAAGCAAGACTGCTATTTGGCGCAGCAATAAATGTTTCACAAACATCTGGTTAGTTTATAGAATCTGTGGTAGTAAGCACAGCAGGAGAAGTGGCGTCTGCAGTCCCAGCAAACAGCTAACAGCTCTTTGGGTTTCATAGGTCACAGCTCAAAGGTCATTGGTTATCCAACCACAAAACAGGTCACAGGAAGGGAAAATAATATGAAATACATGCTGTGAGAATATATAATACCCTTCCATTATTAGTCAACTAATTGGACCCACAAGGGAGCAATGTGGAAGCAAAGTCATGTGAGACAGTGAGACTGCTGGACGGTTAGTTGTGCGGTACAACTGATGCTAACGTGCTAATGACTAACACGATGCTAACGTGCTCATGACTAACGTGTTTCAGTATGATAACAGTGACTGGAGTGAAGGATATTTTTTTAAGTGTAATGCTACATGACCTTCTCAAGACTTACAGTCAGACCTTGAATAAACATTATTATGCTGGGCAAGAGCGAAAAACAAAGTTTTCATGAGATGAATGTGACTCCCTGTCCCTCAGAAACTAGTCTTTAAAACCATCAAATTAGTCTTTGCTTACATAATATGTGTATGCCTAATGTACTGTATATGTACCAAACATAAATACATACAGCCACCTGCACAAACACACACATGTACAGCAGATGTGTGAACATACACACACTTACATAATTACACACAAACAGGCCAAGTGTATTAAAAAGTGATTTTGATTTGCTACGACAACAAAATCACATTAACATGCTTTTAAACATCATATACATATTAATCCATATTCAGATACACCTGCCAAGATGGATGGAAGGAAAACATCATTTTTAAATTTCTGGTTTTACTCCTTTTACTCCTTACACTCCTTGTAAATATTCACAACCCAAGCCTATTTGCAATGTGTATAGAGTGCAGCTTCATTCATCTAGACCTGACAAGAGCTGTAATAGGTTAATTAAGACCAGGGGACAGAAATAGACAGAGAAAGTCGTATTAATTGACTTTTAATGGGGGCAAAAGGGTTTTTAGTGACTTGTAATCATTTAAGATGACTTGCTGCGTAATTGCATGGTTTAATCTGTTTCCTACAGTTGGTATCTCTCTGGCGCAGTGCCTCGCATGGCGAATCGGATCTCTTACTGTGACAGGGAGGGGAGAGTTAATTAAGCGGAAAAACGGAGTGGTAAATTAATAAGGTCCACGCCCACCCACACACACACAAATCCCCCACAGAGTAGCACTAATTAAAGCAGTAATTACACAACTTGATAGATAATATTGTCCAATGGCCTGTATCTTGGGACACCATGTTTATTTTTCATTATAGCAGAGATGCTATCCATGGTAGCGCATTTTGCAGCTTGGCAGCAGCTATTGTTCTTGCCCGGTCTGAAAATCTTCACTTTGTTGGCCGAGCTGTGAAAACATTAGTTGACTTTGTTGGGATTCTGACTGCCACAGCCTCGTTCTCAGTGTTTCCTTTTCATTAAGAGATGCGCTTTGAAGTGGACGAACCAAAGCAGGAGGGTAAACAAAATGGCGCCTAAATCTAAATTCCTCTCATGCACTGTTTGTTGTTTTCCAGGCCAAGCTTTACACCCTAAAATGATCACCCTTTATAATGACCACTTCAAAAAATCTTTAACTTTATTTTATTAAATATCCATCACAGACTGCAATAGACTGGTCATAAGACCTGGCTCAAATACATAATTGTTCTGGACTCAAATACTTTTCGAGAATTTAATACCAACCCCACGTCCTCTTAGTTGGCTCAATTGCACCAGGCAAGATTAAAATAAGTATTTTGAATCCAAAACAATTACGTATTTGATAGTTATTTAGCACACTAGCACATTTGATCACGCCTAAATCATTTTATTGTGGATCTATATAACAAGTTGCTATTGGATGAAATATGAGAGGTTTTATTTTGCTTCCTTCTAGCTGTATTATGAATATGTCCAGATCCCTCTTCTGCCGAACACAAAAGGTTTGAGAAATGAACCATGACCACGGTATTTTCAGTTGCATAAAATTTGGCAATCTGGAGGAGTTTGTTATGGCGAGAACTGACAGATCATTTGTACAGAGTGCAGTACAGGGGAACATTACTCCAGTCCTGCTAGACCAGGCCAGGGTGTGGGCTGATTTTTGTTCCAACCGTTTATCCTGGCCTAGTTTCCAAACAGCTGTGTACACCGCTGGCTCATTCCTGTGTCAGAATAAAGGTCGAATGTGTTCACTCAGGCCACTATTGAGAATCAATGAAACTGTCCCAGTCCAGGTTTTCACACTGACAGGTGTGTTACTATGCCAAATAAGGAAACCAATCAGCTGCAGTTTTATATACAAATTAATGGAATTAAATTTACATTACAGGGACTTAGCAGGTGACCTAATCCAGAGTGATTTACACAAGTTTTTTATTTATTTATTATTATTATTATAATTATTATTTTATTTTTTATTTTATTTTATTTTTTTACATATGATCAATTATCACACCTGCAACCTTTAGGTTTCACACCTGGTACAATACAGTGAGCAGATGTCTTTGATACCCTCGTCAATCCTACACTGCAAAAAAGTGCAAAAAAAAATCTCTTGAAATGAGGAATTCACAATGGCAATAGTTCTGTCTTAGTAATCAAAAAGGTAATGGAAATATGTTTTAATTCTAAATATAAGACTAAAATATTTGAGATTTTTCATTGTTTTTGCAGTGAAGTTTATACCCATGGGCCAAGATTGGTTGTATTGGTTGTATGATTGCTTTTTTTGGTGAGCTAGGATCACGTGAAAATATAGGGCAGATTCGAAATAATCGGCCTGGTAGTTCTTTACCTGGAGTGAGTCTCGTGTTACTTTGAGAATAGCATAAGCACTAAAGTATATGATGCATCACAGCTCTCAAAAGCATACAAAAACATTATGACCAGCTGGTTCTCATGTGTGCTACAGTATACCCCGTGGAAATATACCACAATGTCACATAAAAACGTAATGCATCCTTCAGTAACGGTTGGGCCTGGGCAGTGGTTATGAATCATAAGGAAAATTATATTGGTTGTTGAGTAAGAAGAAAAAAACAAAATGGGCCATATTAAATGGCCTGAGCCCAAATCATTCCGCATATGTTATGACTCATCTGGGAGATAAGGGGGGAAAATATACGATAAGACCTCTTGGTTTGGCTGTATAGTAAATCTATTGTCGGTTAGACTGCAGAAATGTAGGTCTACATCCTGCTCTTGCGCAGATGAAGTACTGACAGTTTCTCACTGAAACAGTCATAATAGTAATGGACCGTAACTGCCCTGAGAGATTATCCGGTACTTTCTCAGATTAAGTGACTTCCTGTTTCATTCTGGCCATGGTCACAGCTGTTTCGCTAGCTCCGGTCACACACACACACACACACACACACACACACACACACACACACAGTCTAAAGAGGACTTTTCAGGGATTCACAAACTGCCAAAAAAAGAGGTACCTCTGGTTGCAGCCAAAATTGTGTCGGGTAGCGGGGGTTGGGACCTCCTAGATTTTTGGCAGGGATAGACATTGTGTACATAAAATACTCCTATTGAGGAAACACAAATGGGGGCATTACTGAAAGACTTGGTGTTATGCTACTGTTGCCCCAAATCACCCATTTTTACCTTTAAGTCAGCACTGCTAATAACCATAGCCATTATAGCCATTATTCATCCTTTGGTTAAATTTGATCAGCATGAACAAACAATGGCAACGTTTAAAAGATCTGTCATTCCTTCTCTCTCTCTCTCTCTATATATATATATATATATATATATATATATATATATACATACACACACACACACACATATATATATATATATATATATATATATATATATACAGTACTGTGCAGAAGTCTTAGGCACCCTAGACTTTATTTTTAAAAAAAGTGCTTAATTTGAGATTTACAAATATTCATTTTCCAAAAGATTTAATTTTACAGAGACATTTTTGTATTTAATTTTAAAAAGTAACATATTACTGTAAGCAATTGACTACTCTTTACATAAAAACTGTCTTGAGATAGAAGCAAGGAGCCAACCAATGTCTGCAGAAGAACTGTGGCAAGTTCTCCAACATGCTTGGAACAACCTCCCTGCGATTGTCTTATAGAACTGCAGGACAGCGTTGGCTATCTCAGGTGGTCACAAAAAATATTGATTTGATTCAGTTTGAACTATTCTGTCAAATTACTAAAATGTAATGTAAAATGTATAGTACATTAATTTAGGACCGTTCATTGAATTATTTTTTGAAAGAATCTTATCTGCACAGACTGTTATAGGCTCTGGATAAGAGCGTCTGCCAAATGCCAATAATGTAATTATACAGGTGCCTAAGACTTTTGCACAGTACTGTATATATACAGTGGTGTGAAAAAGTGTTTGCCCACTTCCTGATTTCTTATTTTTTTGCATGTTTGTCACATTTAAATGTTTCAGATCATCAAACAAATTTAAATATTAGTCAAAGACAACACAAGTAAACACAAAATGCAGTTTTTAAATGAAGGTTTTTATTATTAAGGGAGGAAAAAAAATCCAAACCTACATGGCCCTGTGCGTTTGCGATAACTTGCAATGAGTCTCTTACAGCACTGTGGAGGAATTTTGGCCCACTTATCTTTGCAGAATTGTTGTAATTCAGCCACATTGGAGGGTTTTCGAGCATGAACCGCCTTTTTAAGGTCATGCCACAGCATCTCAATACGATTCAGGTCAGGACTTTGACTAGGCCACTCCAAAGTCTTCATTTTGTTTTTCTTCAGAGGTGGACTTGCTGGTGTGTTTTGGATCATTGTCCTGCAGCAGAACCCAAGTTCGTTTCAGCTTGAGGTCACGAACAGATGGCCGGACATTCTCCTTCAGGATTTTTTGGTAGACAGCAGAATTCATGGTTCCATTTATCACAGCAAGTCTTCCAGGTCCTGAAGCAGCAAAACAGCCCCAGACCATCACACTACCACCACCATATTTTACTGTTGGTATGATGTTCTTTTTCTGAAATGCGGTGTTACTTTTACGCCAGATGTAATGGGACACACACCTTCCAAAAAGTTCAACTTTTGTCTCGTCAGACCACAGAGTATTTTCCCAAAAGTCTTCGGGAACATCAAGATGTTTTCCAGCAAAATTGAGACGAGCCTTAATGTTCTTTTTGCTCCGCAGTGGTTTTGGTCTTGGAACTCTGCCATGCAGGCCATTTTTGCCCAGTCTCTTTCTTATAGTGGAGTCATGAACACTGACCTTAACTGAAGTGAGGCCTGCAGTTCTTTGGATGTTGTTGTGGGGTCTTTTGTGACCTCTTGGATGAGTCGTCGCTGCGCTCTTGGGGTAATTTTGGTCGGCCGGCCACTCCTGGGAAGGTTCACCACTGTTCCATGTTTTCGCCATTTGTGGATAATGGCTCTCAATGTGGTTTGCTGGAGTCCCAAAGCTTTAGAAATGGCTTTATAACCTTCTCCAGACTGATAGATCTCAATTACTTTCTTTCTCATTTGTTCCTGAATTTCTTTAGATCTCGGCATGATGTCTAGCTTTTGAGGATCATTTGGTCTACTTCACTTTGTCAGGCAGGTCCTATTTAAGTGATTTCTTGATTGAGAACAGTAATCAGGCCTGGGTGTGGCTAGAGAAATTGAACTGAGGTTTGATAAACCACAGTTAAGTTATGTTTTAACAGGGGGGAGCAATCACTTTTTCACACAGGGCCATGTAGGTTTGGATTTTTTTTCTCCCTTAATAATAAAAACCTTCATTTAAAAACTGCATTTTGTGTTTACTTGTGTTGTCTATGACTAATATTTAAATTAGTTTGATGATCTGAAACATTTAAGTGTGACAGACATGTAAAAAAATCAGGAAGGGGGCGAACACTTTTTCACACCACTGTATATACATATATAAAGCTGTAATGTATAAATACGTATTTATTTCGTAGATATGGGGAAACTCAGACATTTCTCGTTAGACAAAAACATATCCAATAAGTTCCATCTGTCAGGACATGTATGTAGTAAACATATGTGAATGAGATGCTAAAATAGTAGCCAGACATCAAATAGGGTATAATCATGAATATTTCAGGTGTTAGATGGTTAGCAGATGTGTTACCATGGCAATGTGACATCACATACCGGGGGCAGTGCTGTTCTTTCCTGTGGCTCATTTATGAAATGGGAGTGTAGGTGGGGCGTTAAGGCCACATCAAGAACCATAACTATAACGGTGGCTATAAATACATTATGACTCAAGTGGATGGTCGAGTCCGCACCACAACTATAACGACAACGACGGTGATGAACCATTTCGTTCAGAGCGATTTTTTTCCTGGCTGCATGAATGACAGAAACACTGACAGCCAATCAAAAATGTACTGGCCGTCACATTGAAAATGGAGCCGCTATTTCCAGAAGGTTATCAGTGTGGATGCTCACTTCATTATCGTTATTGTTCTTGGTGTGGACGGGCCTTTAGTCTGAGTGTTTTGACGATTATTCTGATGAAGCTGAAGCTGCTATTAAGACCAAAAGAGAGACTGAAGTCAGAGGTCATTCAGGGTTGTGACACAAACAATGTGAGCCGATCTGAGATCAGTCTTTCATAGCAGCGGTCTGATATGAACACTGAGAAAATAATGAACTGGGGTTCACTCCAATTTCATTTGCCCTTGTCTCCTCGGCCCTCGCATGACCTGGAAATCTATCAGGGTCCACCATCTTTAAGGATACTCCAATCCCTTAAAGGTTCCTTGGAGGAGCTAGGAGCGAAAATCTAGGAGGCTTCCAGAGGAAGCTTCAGCAAGGATACACAATGACTGAGAGAACGTGAATTAGGGCAAATTGAATGCTCCTTCAAACGTCAAAGCCACGTCAGTTACATACATAGCAGATGTGTGGCAGATAGGGAGAGGTGGATCCACAGGTCAATCATTTAAGCTTTCTGAAAAAAATCTTCCACGAAGATGTGCTGATGTTTTCTTGCTCAAAGGAAAGAATGGGAGTTCTACTTCTATCTCCGAGAAGGAACATTTAAGGGGTTGGAATGTCCTTAAAGATGGCGGAGCTCGATCGATTTGTGGGTCAGCAGCGAGGAAAGGAAAAAAGTGGAGAAAGATGAGCAATTGGAATTGGAGCCCAGTGACTCGATTCCTCCGTCCTTGCATTTCATCCTTGCAGCCGCTCCTTGCGTGCTCCGTTGGGTGGAGCTAAGGAGCAAGGACAGGAGGAGATGGAAGAGATTTGAGGAGTGAAAATGAGCGATTAGAACGAGCCCTAAAACTAAAGCTGGTAGCAAGCAGTGACAGAAGCCCGAACAGGGAACAGCTCCTGAAGTTATTATCGCACATTCTGTCAGGGCCCTGCTGGGCTTTGGACAGTGGCTGCCCGGGGCAATGTTTATTTTTACGCCGTAAACTTAGCCTTCGCTCCAGTGACTGTTATAACAGCTGTTAAAGCTTACATTGGCTTAGCCTGGCCTCATCTTCTGCCCCGGCGCTGTCTCACAACGCTGTCAGGGACAAGTTTGCACGACTGGCTCTGAGAACGGAGAGCGAGGCCCGTTAAATAAACACCTGAGCTCTCGCTCCCGTCTTTATTAGCGGCCGCGGTCGATTCGACATGAAAGGCCAGGACCGACCGCGCCAGTTCGAAAGGGTTTAACGCAGACCAGAGCAGGCAGAGCAGGAGAGACTGCGTTGCCTGAGCTTAGCGTTTCATGTGGAGGACAATAGCTTCACAGGGATAGAGTGGTGTGCGGTGGAAACTGAAGTGCGCTGAGTAGCCGAGTTTATTTGCTGGGCCCCATTTCGGCTCTCGAACTGTCAGCTTGGCTCAATATGACGAGATCAAAGAAACTATGTCCTTCCCCACACCCCGGTCTCTCTCTCTCTCTCTCTCGCTCTCTCTCACACACACACACACACACACACACTCGCGCACATACACTCACACACTGTTCAAACAGGCTCCACACACACACACAAAATATATAAATAGTACACATATGTTACGTATTGCCTATTGCTGGAATTTCCTATGGGATGAATGAATGCATACATTTCTCACTGTATAGCTTGAATGTGTGGATCTAATTAGAAGACATTCTCGAACACGGCCGTCAGCAAATATGTCTTACAGAATCTTACATAACAGTCCCAAAGCGAGCACACAGATCCCTGTCCTCTTAAATCAAGCTGTTCCAGCACACAGGAAGTAGACTTTTGATGTCACTTCCTGCAACTCAAAACAGCCTTCTCCTTTTTCGTCTTGCCAATCATGATAAGTGAGTCTAACTCAAATCAAATCCAAATGTATGGACATCACGCATTTGACGTCTGTGACTATATGCTTCACAGCAGACCTCAGCCAAAACTCAATACCGATGCTGGCCAAGGGTAGTAGTGACAAGCTCCCCAGGGGGAGAATAGGAGGAGACTCCAGGAGGAAGCAGACTTATTACGGGCAGCCCATTCTCCTCTGGTCGGCTCAGGGTGTACACTGCAAGGAATTAGGTTTTCTCTCAAGTAGACAGTATTAGCTTATTCAAGTTACTTTGTTTGTATGACAAAGTGAAATGTTCTTATTCCACTGGCATATCTTGAAATGAGTTTTGCAGTTTTCTCTTATTTAGCAAAAAAGTAAAAGTAATAAGATTTTAAGTGTCAATATGAGACCGAAATACTTGTCATTATTTGTTTTTTGCAGTGTGGCTTCAGGGGACCACTGGATTCAGTTAAGGACAGGCTGTATGAAGGCGATAGTGGTGGGGTTGTGGCCCAGGTCAAGCGACAGGGGAGGGGGTTGAGGGGGGTAACGGTAATATGAGTCCCTGTCACCACAGGCTCTGTTACACCCCCAGAACAGTGCTCCATTTAGCCCTCCCACCTTGTGCGATTTCAGGGGTCAGAGTGTTAAGTCTCCTTCCTGTCCCCCTACAGAGAGAGGAGAGGGTGGGCTACTGTACAGCAACTCAACACAGGGAGCCAGTTGGACAGGCTGAGCTACACACTACACACTACCTCAACGCACCGCCTCCTCCTCCTCAGTCCTCCTTTGCTGCTGATGACTTTGCTGATTTCTTCGATGAGAAGGTCACAGTCATCCGCAGATCCTTTACAACCACTGCCCCCCTCACTGTGCCCTTCCCCCCCTCTAGGCCCATCCCTTCGTTTTCCACTTTCTCCCCCCTTACAGACTCTGATGTTTCTCAACTCCTGCTCTCCCACCGCCCTACAACCTGTGCCCTTGACCCTATCCCCTCTTCTCTTCTCCAAACTATCACACCTGACATTCTCCCATTTGTCACCTCCCTTGTCAACAACTCCCTGTCTTCCGGCTGTTTTCCGGCATCCTCCAAGAGGGCCCACATCACTCCGCTACTAAAAAATTCCCTCCATCATCCAGAACTACCGCCCGGTATCTCTTCTTCCTTTCCTTTCTAAAACTATAGAACGTGCTTCTACTCAACTTTCTTCTTTCTTTTCTAACAACAACCTGCTAGACCCCTATCAGTCTGGCTTCAGATCGGGCCACTCAACAGAGACTGCGCTCCTCTCCGTCAGTGAGTCACTCCATGCCGCACGAGCAGCCTCCCTCTCCTCTGTCCTCATTCTTCTAGATCTCTCTGCTGCCTTCGACACTGTGGATCACTCCATCCTCCTGTCTGCCCTGTCAGCAACGGGCATCTGTGGCACAGCCCTGGACTGGATTGAGTCCTACCTCTCTGGTCGCTCCTTCCAGGTTGCCTGGGCTGGTTCGGTATCGACACCTCGGCCCCTCGCCACAGGAGTTCCCCAGGGCTCAGTCCTAGGCCCGCTTCTTTTTTCTCTTTACACTCGCTCCCTTGGTCCTGTGATCACTGCACATGGGCTATCCTACCACTGCTACGCGGACGATACCCAACTCTTCGTCTCGTTCCCGCCGTCTGATACGCAGGTTTCAGCCCGTATCTCTGCTTGCCTGAGGGACATCCAGAGCTGGATGGACAACCACCATCTAAAGCTCAACCCAGGCAAGACTGAAATGATACTCATCCCTGCTAATACCTCTCCTCATCTGGATCTCTCCATTTCCCTCGGGGATACCACACTCATGCCATCACCCAGTGCAAGAAACCTTGGCGTGGTGATGGACAGCAGACTGTCCCTTTCCGATAACATTTCAGCGGTGACCCGGTCTTGCAGGTTCTTCCTATACAACATACGGAGAATCCGCCCCTTTCTCACCCCCTACTCGACCCAGCTCCTGGTCCAAGCGATGGTTCTATCCCGCCTGGACTACTGCAATTCCCTCTTGGCTGGCCTCCCAGCGTCCGCTATCAGACCCCTCCAACTTATCCAGAATGCAGCAGCTCGTCTGGTCTTCAACCTTCCCAAATACTCACACTTCACCCCCCTGCTTACTTCCCTCCACTGGCTGCCTGTCATGGCTCGCATCAAATTCAAAACATTGGTGCTAGCCTTCCAAGCAGTTAAGGGGTCTTCCCCAGCTTATCTACAAACAATAATCAGACCCTACGCCCCTGCCAGACCTCTTCGTTCAGCCACCACAGGCCGCTTGGCACCTCCCCCTCTCCGAACCTCCACCTCACGCTCACGACTACTGTCTGTTCTGGCTCCACGGTGGTGGAACGAACTCCCCGTTGAGGTCAGCACTGAAGAATCTCTCCCCACCTTCAAGCGCAAGCTGAAGACACACCTCTTCAAGCAACACCTCTCCCCATCCCTCCCTACCTTCCTGTGAACCTTAATTGTTGTCTCTGTGACTTGCTTTGTGTATTGGTATTTTTAGTTAGCTAGGTAAGCAGTGTTTGGATAGTGAACTTTGGTCACTTTTGCTCTGTTGTTTGTTTCTTTGTTAAAAAAAAAAAAAAAAAAAAAAATTGGCCCTCGTCCTTATCTTTGTTGTACAGGTAGCAGTTGAAATTGTACTTCCCTCCAGGGTCTTTCAGCGAACTTATCCCTGGTTATGGGTATGCACTTTGTTGTACGTCGCTCTGGATAAGAGCGTCTGCCAAATGCCAATAATGTAAATGTAATGTACACAACACAACACAGAGAGCTGATAGGACAACACAGGACCAGGGGCCTTACAGAGCCGTACAGACTCACCTAATTACTCACAGTAATTACCGACTAGACTTGATTAGACTAATTACAGACCAAGGTACAGTACATTCGACTCAATACAGACCAATCTACTAATTACTGTTCTGTTCTACGTTACACTCATTACTGACTGATCTACTTTGGTCACTTTACAGATCGATCTACTTTAGACTCATTACAAACTTTTTTCTACTTATACATTTTTGAGAATATAACTTCGTTTGCCCATCCCACAAGCTTTTTTCCCATCTCTCTAGTAGTGGAAAGAGAGGTCTGATTGATCAGAAAGCACTTAGCTGCCGTATCTTCTCAAAGCCAGTATGGATTACCTCCGCAGCTAAGAGGCAAATGAACCGCTAAAACAACATCTCCCAAAACCTGCTGCTTCTGTTTACATCAGGACTTTTCCCGAGCTGTCGGACTCTAAGACGACTTTTCATTATATTACATTACAGTTATTTATCCAAAGCAATATACAGTTGATTAGACTACATGCGGACAATTCCCATGGAGCAACGTGGGGTTAATGGCTTTGCTGGCTTCAATAACTTAATTAGCCCAAACATTTATACCATCTGACATTTTAGCTACATTTACTGATGAGCACATTTTTACTGTGATCTAGTCCATGAGCGTGCCAGTGTGGTTGTATATAGCCAATTAACTCAGCCAGGGTAATTGGTGAAAACAAGAACCTGCAGACACAACCTCCAGGGCCAGGATGAGCCCTCCCCTGGCCTCGACTGCCTGAAAATTCGGCGTCACTCCACACTTACCCTTCACTGGCTCCCCCAAAACTCAGTCAGACCGTTTAGGGTAATGTAAATATGTATATATTTAAATGTAAACACCTGCAGTTTTCCAGAGGAAATGAATAAAGGAAAACCCCCTGGTTCTGTGACGTTAGTGCAGTTAACGACTACACAAAGTCTCAGAGCTCAATTTCCTCCTGCCAGCAGTGGAGAGCGTTTAATTAGTAAAACAACCTGCCGTCGGGGCTGCTAAGAACCACCACGCACAGATTTATGGGATCATGGGAGACCTTTAGCGTGATGTCCATTCTAGGGGAGAGGAATTTCTCATCATTATACTCTTTGGCGTCACCACTGGAGCTGAGAGCGCCCCCCTTAGGAGAGTCACACTGAGCTCAGCCCCGGTTGTGGTTTTGCCTTTGGTCATTAATCTTACACGCGCCCTTGATCGATAAATGATCAAACACCCTGGCTCCGTTAGAATTACACCCCATTACAAAGACTAATTCCTCCATAAAAGTGTCGTTCATTAGCACCAAATTGCTTTGGCCGGAGCACTGCTAGAGTCGGATTGTTCGGCGAAGGGAAAACATTTGCCGTTAAAATTCATTTCAGGCCACTCTAATTAAAGTGCCCTGCGAGTGACATTTACGCAAGCGGGCGAAAAGTAATAGCGCGATTTACACTCCTCTCTAAAAGTGAAAAACGACCGTTTCCTATGTTAACAGCCCCCAGAATACTTTTCTTACTTGGTTTTTTTAGACATGATAATAAATCCTTTCCTGTTGGTGTGTGTTTGTGTGTGAGGTATTATCCCCGCAGGTATAATTAGTTAGTTTCTGTAGAATCCATGAACCAGTCAAGCCAGAATAAATGTAAATTATGAAACAGGGATATAGAACATTTGTAGTAGGATACTTATAAATCATTTTGACACCGGCTTGTTCTTTAGACACCGACCACTCTCTGATTAAAACCTGAATGAAAAAAGTGCATAAAATATTAATTACAAGGTATATCCTTTATAGATCATTATTCATTTCCCTTGTTGTAATTAATTATGTATTTAGATCATGGTCTTATTATTATTGTGAAGCAGGACCTAGATGTGTTTTTTCCCACTCATCACTGTCATCATGATGTAAAGCAGAGACCTGCATCATTTCCTTATTCAGATGAGCCTGCCAATCATAAATCATGCATTTTTACTCTTCATTATTCATGTGATAGTTGTTTCAATACAAAAGTGTGATATTAATGATCTTTTGTCTATCATATATTTGAAAACTACAAAAGAAAAAAGCAATAATACATTGACATCTTAAATAAATGTAATCAATCCACTTAAAAGAGTTTGATGGTACGATAACCAGGGAAAATGTAAATTCATTCAGTATTTGTCCTTTACTTGCATTTACAAATACATTCAAGTGTACTTTTATCTTAATTAACAGAGTTTTGTGGAATTTAGTAATCAGTATCCACACTCCCAAAGCTTTCACATGAAGTCTGATGAAGACGAGGGCTCTGCTTGTGGGTGTCTGTAATTAAAACTAAATAAAGAGCTCATTCTGTGAAACCTGTTGTTGTCTCTGAGGAGTGTGTGTGTGTGTGTGCTTATGTATATGTGTTTGGGGGGGTGGAGGGTGGTCTATTGTGGACGGAACAACAGCCGAATTCGTCCTCACGGCTGACGCTCATTGCTGCTCACTCAAGCTTCTCTTATAAAATCAGCACCTAAATCCCCATAGAAATGCAACTGTTGTCAATGATCCTGCTGCCCCTCTTGTTCTGCAGGAAGGGGCCCCCGTTTTGAGCCCTTCTCGGAGGCCCTGAGATTAAGATGATAGCCGGTGTAGGTGCCCCAAGGAAGACAATTTCACACATGAATGTCTCATCTCAATTGTTGAGGTGGTCTTTGAGATGGAGGAGCGGAGGAGGACACAGAACAAAACAGAACACTAAAAAGAGGGGCTCGGTTTGATCTGCTTAATCTCAGGGGGCTTGCTTAACGTATCCATGCCGATGCGGAGGGGACTATCGGTGAGCCCCGCTTTGCATGATAAAGCCGGGATTAATCCAAATATTTATACGTGGCGGGAGCGATGTTTTCACAGGCGTGTGAGCCCCAAAAGGAGAGGTCCTATTTTAGCTCCGAAGTGTTAATGCATTCCGATCGTCTTCAGACCTGGGGAAAGGACCCTCACGCCGTCTACGTCCCCACGGCAACGGACAGGAATCCAATCGAAATAAACTGTAAGGACAACCCAGAGCTTCTTTTCAATGAGAGTGTATATCGCGCTTTGACAGGGAGAGATTATACCATATCTTATATGCAGGTCACTTATTGAGCGAAGCACAAACACCATCTGTCGGGGAGCTCGTAAGTGGTGAAAACTGTGAGCTTACGTGTATCAGCCCGGCACAGGGAGAAACGCGCATTTCAAGGTTGCACGCTCATTGTGTCATAAAGACGGGCGTCGCTGTTGTTAATGAAATCAGCAACTCTAGATACGACAGGAAGCATTGGCCTTCCTGTCAACTGTCCCCAGATAAAATCGCATAAATGTCATGTTTTCCTCTGTCTCCACGGTTAAACGTTATTGAATTGCAGCAATTCATTTAATTTGTCTCTAGAATTGTGACAAATTACATAACGTGAATGTAAGGTGATTTTGGTCAATGCTGTTTCAAATTTGCTGCTAATCTTTCCTTCATAGGCATATTCCCAAGGTGTAGTTAATTAAAATAAAATTATGGGAATGGGAAAAAACTCAATTCCGGGCCTCTTATATTGGCCCTGCTTATGCAGAATGAATAGGGTCTCTAACCCACTCTCTCTTCTTCATGGTGTTAGTGATGTGCACGACCCCCCAAAACACCCACCCACAGAAAGCCCATCTTTGAATTCCTCTTTTTAAATGGAGAAAAGAGCGCCCGTCCTCTCTGATTCCCTTACCCTCGGAGCGCCCTGCCGTGCCTCAGACTCGCTCTGAGTCGGCCTGATCTCAGAACCCGTCCCGGACCCCCTGCTCCGACGGGGTCCAGCCGAGTTTTACCAAACAAACACCACCCAGGATCAGGGGGCGGCCATTTTCCGCCTGTCGCGTGATGTGCTGTGGCACCCTGTGTAAATAGAGCTGACATCTGCGGACAAAAGCGCCGTCCGTCTGTGAGAGAGGGATCCAGCACCACTCCCTTTTAGATGCTTTACCCCGCAAAAAGATTGTGCTCGAAAAAGTCGATAAAAGTTGTTGCAGGTGCATGTGGTTAGAGCTAGGTACACTCTACATGAAGATTCAGACAAAATGGTTGACCAAAAATATGTATTTAATAGATTAGCAAACACAGAGTGGAAAAAGAATGGGGTGCATATGAAAAGAATGCTACACAATACCATGTTAATTCAACTTTTTAATTTAATAACAGAGTATTTACAGTATTAGTCCCAATAGGGACCACATGCACTCTATAAGAGTTTATTTAGCACTGACGAGTTTGTTTAGCACTGTAAGTGCACACGACTGTGCACTTACTTTATTCGTTTTTAAATGTTTTTCCACATTTTCTCTCCTTGGAAGGCCAGACCACATTCATCAGCACAGGGCACTCTGTGCTCAGACATGAGTCGGAGGAAGACGCCTTGTGTGTCGCCTGTGGGTGCTCGGTTGACCAGTGGGGGCGCTGTTGCACGATGAGATGCTGTTTTGCCTCATCTACCTGGGTGGAGTGAGGGACACTAGCACCACATCTGCCAGAGGGGCTAATGGCCACAGCCAGCAACTCATTTTATTACAGTTATTTAGCTGACACTTTTATCCAAAGTGACTTACAGTTGATTAGACTAAGTAGGGGCCAATCCCCCCAGGGGCAATGTGAGGTTAAGGGCCTTGCTGCACAGATCTTATTGTGGCTACACTGGGGCATGAACCACAAACCTTCCAGGTCCCAGTGAAGCAGCTTAGCCACATGGCTATAGGCTGCCCCGAGTCAATTACATTGTATTTATCTAGAACTTTTTTACAGTAGACTGTAAGGACGCTTTACAGAGTAACAGAAGGGCAAACAACAGACCTGAACCCCAATATAGCAAATTTGTGAGGTAAAAAACTCCCAAGTGGGGAGAAAATCCCTCAAAAAGTAGAGAAAGAAAACTCCTCGATGGGAAGAAATCTCAGGAGGAACCCTACAGAGGGTTGATCCCAGACTGTGGGGCTCATCCACGCAGTAGAACAGTAGAACAGTAAAGCAGTAGAACAGTAGAACAGTAGAAGGAGAAATGGGAAAGAAACAGAGAGAATCATACTCTAAATACAGCCATTGTTAAGCTATAACAGTTAAGCATTACAATTAAAAACAACAACATGATGTTTGAAGCAGAGATAATAATGAGGTCTTAAAGAGACCGTAAAACATTTTAATGTAAAACAGTTCATGGAGCGATATAATATACTGAGGTTACAATGAATTGTATTAGTAATATACTCAGTATGAGGCTTAAAAGAAAGTACTGAGTCAATCGAGATGCGGAGATATTTAAATGTATCCACTTTCACAAGGGGAGAAATGAATAGACAAGTCATTGTCGGTTTGGGCAGAATTGTATGTAGAACCAAACAACATACTACAGGACTTCTTTTTGTTCAGCAAGTGTTTGTTTCAAGAAAGCCAGTTTTGAATTCAACCAGCTAACTGTCTAATCCTGCTTGATGATACAGGCCCCTGATATGATTTCTGCAAATAATCACTTTGGATAACTGGCATTAAAATAGTAACACTACCCTGTGCTGCAGAAGGTGACCTCCTCTGGAGAAGATGTTGACTGTTGATGCTGACTGACTGTGGTCATTAATGTTCCCTGGGCACTTAAAAAAAAAAGTTAAGCCCAGCTAAATTCCCAGGAAACCAATGATCAGCATCTGGCTACCTAATCACCCCCTAACATCTGGCTACAGAATCCCATATATTCCCTACCCAAGATTCCCTTGGTTATCATTGCAAAAGAGTTCTCAGTTGATCTTTCTGGTTAAATGAAGAAGAAATTGAAACTTTGAAATTGTGTTTCCATCTGTACATTTGTTTGTTTATTTATTAACACCAATTGTGGTGATCATGAGTAATATTTATTTGGTTTGCTTATTTGTATAGCAGATGTGGTGACAAATATCCATGGCTAATGTAGCGTGTATGAAACCACCAACACAGAAGCTGATAGAAGTGCATTAAACAGACCTCAAGGAGAAAAAGTGCTCAAATATAATACATAATTAAGAATGTGTTATGACTGAGGAGAAAGAAGAACAATACAAAATACACACACACACACACACTCATACCTCACACAGATACACACACACACACACACACACACACATACACACGCACCTCTCACACACATGCACTCACATACACTCACACACACTCACACAGATACACACACACACATGCACTCACACACACTCACACAGATACACATTACATTACATTATTGGCATTTGGCAGACGCTCTTATCCAGAGCGACGTACAACAAAGTGCATACCCATAACCAGGGATAAGTTCGCTGAAAGACCCTAGAGGGAATTACAATTTCAACCGCACACACTCACACACACACACACACACAGATACACATACACACACATACACTCACACACACTCACACAGATACACACACACACACACACACATACACACATACACACACACACACGCTCTGGAGGAATCTGCAGCAGTGAAACAAGGTTGTCGTTGCTGTAATTTTGGGTCATGTGGCATGTCTGTGCAGAGGTTGTGTACACGTGGTGATGGAGATTTAGGGGTAACAGACTCCTCCTGTGGCTGCATAATTTCCCATCTCACACTCAACATTTGGGGACCCCGGGGACGGGTGGGGGGTGGAACTTTAAGGGTGGGGGGCGGACAGACGCCTTTTCCCTGAAACCACGGTCGCCATGACTACTGCGTCCAGGGCCTACTGTAATTCAATTTACAGCACCCCCCCCCACCCACCGCCTCCCCACACACCCACACCGGGGTCCACTAGGGCCAGCTCTTCTTGGGAACCATTGTGTGCATCCCAGCCATTGACTGGCCAGGGGATATAAGCATCCTTGTAAATCTAGCTGTCAGGATAGAGGGTTTTTTTTGGGTGGGGTATTTAGCATTCAGCGCGGGGGGGTGGGGGCGTAAGAGAGACACCACAGGCCTGTCAGCCTGCCCGCCGCTGCCTGGGGTGGGACGCGGGGCTGAACTCGGCGGTAAAAAGGTCTCCATTCAGCCGGAAGAATGGCTTTGTGAGGGGTGGGCGGGGCTTGCGGTGAACCGTGGTGTCATGAGAAAGGTAACGGGGGGGCGGAGCCACGCTGATGAACTTGTCTCACGCCTACGACCCCCCCACCCCCGCCCCCCTCCTCTCTCCCTGGTCTGTGTGTGTGAGCTGTCTCTGGGGGGGTGAAGCCTGATTCTGAGGCTCAGGTCTCTTTCCCAGTTGTGTGGCAGACAGGCATACCAATTGTGGACTTTATGACTAAAGCAAGAAAGTTTCAGCATATAATCTACAGTACATACCAACATGTGTTTAATAGATGCCAACATGAAAGTTACAGCAACATTGCTCAGACAAATTCAACACATGCTAAATCTACCTTCAGTGAAGTATTTTTTTTTTTTGTGCAGGGGGCAGTTGTCCGTAATCTATGTGTAAGAAGAATGTAAACATCGATCATAATTGATGTATCCTGACGTTATGCCTGTGGAAAAGTAAAACATTTTGACAAATTTGACAGCCTAAAATGTCTTCCCTCTCCCTAGTGCCAGAGGACAAATCTGAAATCCAGTCACGTCTGAAAATCAACTACATGGTTTATGGAAACACTGGAGAAATCATCATTAGTGATAAAGCGCACAATACCTTTATCACTAAACGTCATGCTTTCGTGATAAAACTTCCGCACATGAGCTTCTCTGCCCCGCTACAAAGCCGTCAGAGCTGTACAGAGAGCTGTCTTCATGACACATGAGCTCTGTGTGTGCTTGTGTGAGCTGTGTGTGAATGCGTGTGTGAATGTGTGTGAGTTAGGCCTACATTCTGCTCAGGGACATCTGAGGTGATCTGTGACTTCATTTATAACAGAAATCACTACTGCTAGTCAGACTGACTCATTAGTTTTACTCCTGCTGTTGTGTGTTGAAAATGTAGTAAAAAAAAAAAAGTACAAAACACACTGCCACTCATTCATGTATTGATTTTTGAATAGATACAATTATATAATTAAAAGGTATAATTAACAGTTTGGAAACACTTTATTTTACTGACCCTTAATTACCTTGTATTTACTGGATAAATGCCAGCCAAGTACATATATGTCATTATTAGGTGACTAATTTAATTATTATTTGATTCGATTTGACTATGAAACGGGCTGTAAAATGTATTCACAGTACTTAATTAGTTTGTTTCATGGTACTTATGTATGTCCATTGTGGTCCTCCTAATTAACAGGTAATTAAAGGTAATTAATAGCCTGTAACATAAAGGGTTACTAATAGTTTGGTTATTGTCTACTCTGAAGAAACCCAAAGGTATTGACACCCAGCAATGCAAATCGGCATCTAAAGTTGCACATAAAGGAGAAAGTAAATGTATTGCTCAGTGGTCTCGAATGAAAGGCTTGCTGGAGTTCCTTGCTGTAGTTTTTTTTCTCAATTTGCTTCCAATCCCAACCAGCAGGGGCCACTAAAGAGACGTTACTTCCATTTTAATGAAATGATGCAGAATCAGTGTTATATACACAAACAACTTATGTGCTTATGCATTACACAGTGTATACATTTATTCAAAATATTTGCTTCATCATAAGGACGAGGCAATTATGCACCTCATGGAAAACCACAGTAGTGATACAAGCTGGAATTTGGTTGATTAAAAATGTAAAATACCTTTTTTAATCAAGGCATTCCCTAATTAAAATGCATTTTGCATTCACCTGAAGCTGAAAGCATTTAATTGCAGAACTGAACATCTGAACTGAACTGATTTGAACATCTGTAACGATGCCTGCTTCATATCTTCTCTTTGTGAAGATATGTGGAGAGAGTATGATGTCACACATTACAATATTAGTCCCTTCATATCAAACTATATCAAAAGATTGTCTCCATTTTTTCCATTCTGCTACATTCCAATGCATTTTATTAAATCCTTGTAAATGCATTCATTTACATTCTATTGTATTTCATTTACTCATTAATTTATCTGGAGAATCTCAACATGATCCAAAAATGAATAACATGCTATATTAATTGTCTTTTTTTATGCATAACGCAATACTACTATAATATAAAATATATCCTTTAATAAAACATTAAATAGTGTTCAAGAAAACTCCCTTTTCAGTGCTGGAACAGTGAAACGGTGGACGGTAATGTCTGCTGACTTGTTTGCAGACAGAGTGAATGGGTTCTGCGTCCGTTAATCTTATGAGGTCAGCCATGCAAACAGGAGACGCCATTCTTACTGCTCAACCTGAGCGCAGGAATCTGAGGAGTTGTTGCGACACTCGACCCCTCGCCAACTGATCCGATCACGGCTCCACTCGACTTATCGCTGTTTACGATCTATAAGTCAAAACGGCTACAAACCAGAGCAGGGGTAATAAAGGGAGATTCAGGCCCTGATATGTTCTTGCACAATTACTGCTGTTGAAGTGTAGAAGTGTTCAGTTTAAGGCTTGCAATCAGGAACCGAGCTGCATTTGCCCTGTATAACTACCACAAATAATAGGAGAAACAACATTAAGTTAAAGACAAGCTGAAATCTAAATTCACTTAAATTCAGTCACTTACTTACAATACTTGTGTATTTGGTGTTTTCACCCCAAGGTTTTTTCCATACACTTCCAGAAAATTTGATGTTGTGTACCAGGGCGCTTGTATGTTGCTTAAATGTGTGTCAATGTTCTGTTCCCCTCCAATCAATATCCTTTTCAGACAGGGGCCCGCATCCTCATTTGACATCAGTCAAATTGACTCCCAGCCCTTCAAAATGTGCCTAAAAGATGGTTTTCACTCTTCTAGACATATTGGGGAAGCGCGGCTCTAACTTCCATTTCACCTTGTCTTCAAGAAAACGGGGTGAGTTTTTTCTTTAACATTTGATGGACGGGTAAATAGCCAATCAGAAAGATGGTTCCATGATCCATGACATGTGACGTGTCAATTAACACGTCTGGTTTGTAAACTACACACTCCCCTGTGGAAGAATCTATGCTACTCTGCCCAAAATTAGAGATTTGATTAGAATTAAAATGAAAATGATATTTCTTCCACAGTATCTGAAGCTCCAGATGCTGGTAGAGTAACAGTAGAAGACAGCAGGTAACAGGTGATGCACACACGCAACAGGTGGTAGCAAGTTAATGACACAAAACAGTACATAACAGGTTAAAAGCTTGTTTAGTAGCCTAAAACGCAGACGGATAATTAAGCCAATGCTGCAGTCAATGTTCCCAGACTTCATAAACTCAGAGTATAATTTTAAAGAACAATGCTTTCAAAGCCAGGCAGTGTACCACAAATTACTACAGAGCTGCAAAATAAGGCTAAATGGTTGTAATTGTAGGGCTAGCGGTTGTAAATTCTTACAGTACACATGCACGGCAAAAAGTAAATAAATAAATCTCATATTTTAGTCTTCTGTCTCGACATATTTCTATCTAATTTCTATTACTGTTTGGCTAAATAAGACAAAAAACATTGCTAATGAGGTGAGATGATTGACTCATTTCAAGATTAGCTAGGGGGGTAAGAAAAGTCACGTCAAGCAAACAGAAACCTAAAACAATGCAATTATTTTCTAATTGTTTTTTTTTTTTTGACAGAGACTTTTAGCAGTGTGCCCTCAGATTCACACAGGCATTCTGACCTGAGGAGAGAAGCCACCTGGGATGGCAAATCAGCGGGTGAGCGAACAGGGAAAAGAACCCCAAAAAACAGGGAAACAGAGAACTTTAAGAGGGTGAATCAGAGAGTAGCTGACGCACACAGCACATTGTTCTCATTGCCTGCATTCGCAGTGAAAGCCGGCTCGGTGAAGGGCAGATTACTCACTCTTAGAGTCTGGGTAACGACCGGGGTGTGGGGAGAGAGGGGAACGCAAGCCTGACCCTTAAAGTGAAGGTCAAGGGTCAAGTGATGTGAGAGAGCGGCAGTGAGTGTGTGTTTGTGTGTGTGTGTGTGTGTGTGTGTGGGGGGGGGTTGTTAACTTGTCAGGAGATGACAGGAGTCTATAGCCGTTTCTTTTTTGGGACGTCTTCATCAGTGTGAAGGCCATCCTGCAAGGTTTTCTCCTTCTCAATCCCTTCTTTTTAAAACATTGTAAAGGTAAGGGGTCTCTTTTCCTATATCCCACCAAAAAAACACACGTCTGGCTTCAGTTTATGTTTATAGGGACAGTGCACATTGATAAAACATTGAGTAAATCTGCCAGTTTAGCCAACATGGCTAATTTTCAACTGCAGTCCCTGGGTAGGTACATTAAAATTAAAATAAATAAGACAAAAATACTGCCAATGGGGTAAGACAGTTTGATTAATTTCAAGATTTGCCAATGGGATAAGAAAATGTAACTTGTGTAAAACATTAAGTAATATTTACTAAATCTAACTCAAGCAAACAGTAACTTTAAGTCTCATTTCTTTTTTCAGGGTGCAATTTTCGATCATTATGGTGACAGGATATATAGTTTGAAGGCATTAAAACTCACAGTTCTATCTGTATAACCTATTTTAGTGACAACAGTTCCATATTTTCTAACATGTGGGTGGTAAAACAAGCATAGGGGGACTTCACTCTACATTTTGGAAATTCAAATAAGGTAATGTCAGTGTCCTTTTCATGACAAGGGCCCAGTGCACCAAATGCGTAATAGTTTCTCATTCTGAAAATGTGCACAGAGAAACGTCGATATATTGTCCATTGTTTAAACAATTATCATTGTTTTTGGTTTTGCCATTGTATACTTCCACAAAAGTATTTGTACATAGACATGCTATTATCTATGTTTTGTGTAGGCTCTCTCAAACACAATGAGTCAAAGTACGAGCGTCTCTGACCAGTACTGGTAATGTAGTTGCCGAGAAATGTGTTACTCCCATTCGTGTGTAAGCAAATTCAGTATATAACTTCAGCTCATCAAAGAACCGACTAGGGCATGTTATTGAAGTGACAACTAAAGAGCATTTTAGCTAATGACATTACATTTCCAATGGTGTATAGTTTGTTAGGCTTTCATAAAACAACACAGCATTTTTTCGCCTGCGTAATGAAACTAGCATTTTTAATATGCACGCTGAGACTGATGCGCTTCGGCAAAAACTGTTCTTGAGATTTAATGCCAAAAAATGTTGACATTTTACAAGAAAAAAATGATGTAGCAATGCCTACATCTAAACAGAGGGTTGCCTTTGGAGGAGTTCCAAGGAGTACCTCAGCTGAGTGAATATTTCTGAGGAAGACCACAATAGAGGCCATTTTCAGTGATGTGTGTGATGAGGAGATAAACCCCACTCAGCTGATCCTCTTAAGCCCTCCTCTGACCCTCTCTCACAGATCTCCCCTCTGTCTGCTCCAGGGTTCTGCCATTTTATCATCTTCCACAGACCGGTGAATGCTGCAGGGCTGGGCTGTGATGTTCTCTGTATGTGTGTGTGTACGTGAAGGTCTCAAACACTCTGTACTGTGTGTGTACGTGAAGGTCTCAAACACTCTGTACAGTGTGTGTGTACGTGAAGGTCTCAAACACTCTGTACAGTGTGTGTGTGTACGTGAAGGTCTCAACGCTCTGTACAGTGTGTGTGTGTACGTGGAGGCCAAGCTTCCGGGAAAAACACAAAGGAAATGTTGCTTTTGAATTATTCCCATAAAACCCTGATTTACTACCATTCTCAAGTGTTCTGTACAGACCTGGGTCTAAAATGTACTGTAATTTTTATATATACTGTAATTGTTTTATATTCAAATACATGTATATGCTTTACTGGGCTTGTCTGGTGTATTGGAACTTTTTAAATACTTTAAAATTGCAGGCCCTGCCTTCTGGCCTCTTGATTGCTTCACCAAACAATCGAGAACAGAAAAGTATTTGAATCCAAACAATTATGTTTGGACCCAGGTTTGGTTACTGAATAACCCAGAAAAATAAAAGCAGTGCAAGTCACTTAAGAGAACCTGCTAAATGCCTAGATATAAAGCTAATAATACGGTTCATGGGTCCCCTGTGATCCCTCTGCCTGGTCGTTTTTTTGGAGAGGTACACCACCCACCTGAAGGAGAATGCTGTTAGGATACGTGATTGTCTACAGGCGTGACGGGGTATTCCATGTTACCGAGGGGGGGGATGCCCCAGCATTAGGCTCAGAACAAAGCCATCTGATCATCACACTCCAGATGTCAGTCATATAAAAATATATAAGCACTCTGCTTCTCATTGTTTTAAATATGAAAAAAAGGGGGAACTGGAGTCAATTTAGCCCTGATGAAAACATGAATGACAGACAGAGAGCAAAGTGGGGGAGGGAAGAATTGAAGAACGAAGATGAAGGAGGAAGAGTGCATGTTAATTTGACGTCTGCTGACAGTGTGAACGATGGGTTGCCGTGGGGACGTCTGCTCTGGCCGATTCAAGGACGCAGATAAATGGGGGCGGGGCCTGTAAAACACAGTGATGGAAGCAAAGCCGCCATTCGCTCCAGCCTGGTTTCTGTGATCCCAGAGTCACAAGCGTGATTTTTAATGAAGGGGTGGAAGTGATTAGCAGGCAGGGAGTCCAGGCTACAGGCTACAGGCATCCAATCAGGACAGGGGGCAGTCTTCAGATGCCAATTGGAACAGGGGATGGCCTTCATTCATCCAATCAGGAGGGAGGACGTTGAATAAGGGCACTGTGACTCATTTCCAGAAGCGATGAAGAGGTTGGCAGTCACAGCGCCTGTGAGTTTCTGTCTGCATTTTATAATCCCGGAGAATTTAAATGCAATCGATCTTCATTGTCGGGTGTCGAAGTGAAACTGAAGGCCTATCCCCTTATCCTCCTAAGAGTCTCTGGTCGTAATGCCAAATAAAATAGGGGGATAATAATATATCATTATATTTTTGGCAATAATTTCACTGCATCATGTTTTTGTCATCCAAAACAAACAATGTCCAAAAAATTAAACCTTTTTTTCTGCCTGGTCTCAGGAGGCAATATCTCAGTTTGGACTGAAACACTGTCTGTTTTTTTCATGTGGATGAGGTTTTAGGAGCTAGCAGCTAAGGTACTTGACTGGGGTCTGGAAGGTTGGGGTTCAAGCCCCAGTGTAGCCACAATCAGCTGTTGGGCCCTTGAGCAAGGCCCTTCAATTAGGCCCAACATTGCTCCAGGGGGGATTGGCTCTTGCTTAGATTAACCGTAAGTCACTTTGGATAAAAGAGTCAGCTAAATAACTGTAATGTAATGTACCTCATACCTCTGATTTGTGCATATATCAATAACTGTAGACTTCTTCCGTGTTACTTGTAATAAAATGGAACCCGTGCATAGCTCAGATGCATTCTGGGAGGTGGTGTGCACTGGTAAAGCTGTGTTTTGATGTTTCAGCTTTGTCAACTCGATGGCCATTTACACTAACTAAACTTGTTTTTTTGTTTGGAAAACAATCTAAACCAGAGATGAGGTACTGTGCTGTAAGTGGTGTTGAGTGAGTGTTGTGGCTGAGGGTTAGCTGATTGTTTTTTTATATATATGAATGTTCACTTTGAAACATTTTTTATTTGTTTGCTTTGGAACTAGACGTGTTGAGTGTTTGTGTTAAATAGCGTGCGGTCTACAAATGATAGGCACAGCCTAGCTCAAAAATAAATTAAGTTATTATCCTTTTTATTATGCGAGTGAGTGTCTGGGGATTTATAGCCATGGGGCGGAATTGATAATTTCTTTATGAAAAACAACTTTACGTACAAAACTGCTGCCCTTCCCTTTTGAAGAGTTGTTGACACACCGAAGGATCTGAGACAATGAAGCTTTTAAAGAGCGGATTCCCTTGCATGTGTGTGGTGGGCCGCCAACCGCATCCAAGAGACGTGTCCTCGTCCTAACTGCGACTCATTCACACCCGTGGGCTGCCAAGAAATAGTCAGAATTTAAACATTTTCAAATATTTCCATCCCCAGCCTGGCTTTCATCCACACCCTGTCAGCATCACTCAGGAGTGAACAGGCACTTTTCTTCAGTACTCTCTGTGTGATAAATTAACTATTTTACTTTGAAGTCACTCTATAAGCATACAGTTGAAAAGCCAACCAGACTGTACTTCATTTTTTTTCATATTTTTGTACATCAGACATATGCAAATTTCTCTCTGTAAATATTTAATTGAATCTATACATGTAAATGCGTATTATGTCTTCGGGGTACATCTAAGGACCTCACTTTGCACTTGCTGTAGTTTCTTCAGGGAAAAATAAAACAAAACACAACCTACTGTCTCTGGTATGATGTCATGAAGTAGAGAGCAGAGAACAACCACATTAAGAAAAAGGGGTTTGCAATAAGGTTACATTAATTGGCATTAGCTAATGTTTTTGTTAACTAACCAACTACTGAGAAGTTAATCTGTAAAGCTTTGTTAATGTATTTGTGCATCATTAATTTATTCAAAACAACTACATTGGTTAATGCTAATTCATACTGGAATTAAAAAAAAAACCTGTTAATGTATTTGTTAATGGTTAACTAATTAGATGTTTAGCATATGGTCTGCTAATGTATAAGTGTAATGCAATACATTAGTTAACAAATATGCTAGCTAATTAAAAGTTCACTTCATGCTTAATTAATTGATTTGTACAACAGTTAATTCATGTTAACAACAACATTAGTTAATGACAATTCATGCTCCCTTATTGTTAAGAGTGACAGATGAAAAAAACTCAAAGTTTTTCATCCAATTTCTTTAAAAGAAAGTGATCCATTACATTACATTTACATTATTGGCATTTGGCAGACTTATCCAGAGCGACGTACAGTTGATTAGACTAAGCAGGAGACAATCCTCCCCTGGAGCAATGCAGGGTTAAGGGCCTTGCTCAAGGGCCCAACGGCTGTGCGGATCTTAGACCGGGATTAGAACCACCGACCTTGCGTGTCCCAGTCATTTACCTTAACCACTACGCTACAGGCCGCCCCTTGAAATGGGAAAAATAAAATGAGCAGCAAACAGGTAAAGCCTGAATGCAGACACCTGTTGACTGCCATGGACAGGGAAGGCAGTTGCACCCCCCAGAATGGCCCCATGCTGGTGGTGGTTTAGGTGACCCTGTGACTGCAGAACAGGAGTCAATGGGGTTAGGGTTGGTGGTGGGGGTGGGGGGGGGCTTTGGCAAACTATACCAGCATGTGAAAATGACCCCCCCCCCCCCCCCCCCATTGTTAAAGTAACTCCTGAATGGGCTCCCGGCCTCACCCCCGCAGGTCCTTACAACGCCACGTCTTATTTAGTCTGAGTCAAGGTTCCATTTGTCAGTTAGGGACAGATAGTCCATGGGGGGGATCTCTGGGAAATGTCTTTATTTCTTTGGCAAGTCATTCTTGAGTATTGAAACATTTGGGACAGCTTACTAAAATTAGCATACAAATACATCTCTTGCTTATTGCAGTGTCAAAATTTGGCTTAAGTGTTGCAATAAGTATAATGTTTCAAGACTATTATATATAACGCATATATTCACACATAGTACATATGTATACAAATGATTACACATTTGCAGTGTATTATGTAATTATTTCTGTGTCCACAGATTGGTCCAGTTCAAATAAGTATTGAAACAGTTGGGACAGCTTATTAAAATTAGCATACCAATATGTTCTTGGTTATTGTGGTGTAAAAATTCAAGATTATACATAAAGTATATTTTCACATATGTACTGTATACAAAAGATTACATGTATTATTTAAGATGAATGTAATTTAAGAAATTAATTAAAGAAATGAATGCACAGTAGTAGAAAACGAAGAGGAAGAAGAAGAAGAAGAATTCAATCAGAGATGGCACACTGTACCAACATACAGTATTTCTCTAAACTGAGACCGAGATCTGCATTAATTATTGGTTTCGATTCATTTCTAAGTGCACAGATTTGCCCAGTTCAAATAATTCTGTTGATGCGCTCTCTTGGTCCCTCCATTAGAGAGCTGGCTCTGTGGAGCTATGACACCTCCCAGAGTGATGGAGAATGTCAGGTAAATGTCTGTCGGTGAAACTAGAGAGAGCAGAACGTTTAGCAGCCTAGATCACCTCCATTTTCGCCTGCCCGCTCTTTTTACGTTCTCTACGCATTGAGTAAAGCTTTGTTTTGAGAGACCTGGCTCTGCCTCTGTAATTTTGCAGCTGAAAAATGGCCCTAGCATACTGCATGATGTTAGGCATTGATTCAGACAGGCCTGGCTGAACTGGAACAGTCTGGCCATCGTCACCCCATCTCTTTTCCCACCCTGCTATCGAGGAGCTTTGCTGGCACTCAACCCAGTACACAGAACAGAAGTTTGCAGATCATAAAATACAATGAAGTACGCACTCAAGCCTGGCTGCTTTGCCGATGAAAGGCATTCATTCTCATCAATATTGTACACCACACTCTTTTAGATGTTGCACGCAGTAACAAACAACTTCACAAATTGGTTTTCACTTTCTGTTGTCCAGTACATAAAAGGGGAATAGGCAAGTATTCTGTATCTCTGACATGAAATTACCAGCAAAGTCTTAGAGTCTGTAATTGCTGGTGAATTGTTTCAACACTCCTCCTAATTGATAATGAAAGATAAAGTCCATCCAAGCATTGCTGTCCCTGCACAAAGTCTGGTTTGTCAAATGGAAAACACGTCTTCAAATGCGTTCAGTACAAACACACTGATAAAAAGAAAATCTATTATGTATCATATTTGTCCTGTATAATTGTAGCCTACTGTATATTTGGATATCTATTACAGTGCAGTTGTACCATTTCTTTAAGGAGGGAGAATGTGCTACATTCAAATGATAGAATACTGAAACTAGACATTTATTCAAAATGTGTTCCCTATATATCAGCTGTGCCCAGCCGATCCATGCCTAGTATGCCCCAAAATCATGGCAGGAGCAAGCTAGCTAAATGAAACCACAGGTCGATGTTTACAATTATTTTCCAACTTCCAAAACCAGTTATTTATTAATAAAGAATATGGGCAAAAGTGCCAAGATAAGATTGGATAAATTCAGCTTCAATTTGGCACTGTTAAGGGGATTTTGTACAGATCTCTGACTTTTAAGAGAAATCCGCTCTGCAAAAGGCATGGTGTCACATGGCTACATTCAGCACTGCACCATACCATAAGATACACACACATAGGCACACACACACACAAACACACACCATTCATGACCCAAATATCTAAAGTAGAACACAGTAACAAAACACACGTTCTCCTCCGTGGGGAATGCTATCTGTCATGTTTCCCTGCTGACACAGGGGGGGGGGGGGGGGGGGGTAAATATTTGCACTGGAGCCTGACAAAATGGCATCTAGGTGGGAAAGGTCAAGGTGTTCTCAGAAACGGGCATTCTTGGAGAAAGCGCTGGAAACGTGGCAGCATGAGCACATAATACTGCAATGCGTTTTCAGATTTTTATTCCGTGTAATTCTCTTGGACAACTGGCTGGGCTTTCAGGAAAGGGAGACATCTACGTTTCTGTCCAAAAACACAAACAAGAACACAAAGAAAAACACGAAGAAAAACATATATTCCAGGTTCGGATAATACATAATACATACCACTGAGTTATTTTTTATCAAAGCATTCAAAGCCCATGACTTTTATTAATATGTATTGGTTTGTCTATCCAATACTACAGGTTAATTGAAATGTTAGCAGAAGGAAGACATATTTGTTTCTATCCAAAAAAACTAACAAAACAAAACATATATATTCCAGGTTCGGATAATACATAATACATACGACTGAGTTCTTTTTTTATCGAAACATTCAAAGCTCATGACTTTTATTCATATGTATTGGTTTGTGTATCCAATGCTACAGGCTAATTGAAATGTTAGCAGAGATCAATAGATCAGATCTGGCTGGATCTCTCCAGGGTAAAAGCGATACAGATATCCATATTTTCCCTCATTCTCTCCGAGTGTGCATGCATTATGGAGCACATTTCTTTATGAGGAGACACCAGTGGGACTTAATAAGGTTAAACCTGGGAGGTGGCCAGGGGCACAGTCGTTCACAATATGAAATTCTCATAAAAGGTAAAGCGCCCTCAAAAATACATGAATATAAGAAGACCTGATCCCTGATGCTGAGGTGGTACAGATTGAGCAATTAACGAAAGATAACCCCTTGAATACCCACGGTTTCATGCTGAGTCTCAAACACTGAAATTATAGAGCTCAAAGTGAAATTGCTTTTGAGGGAACTAATTCCCTTAATGATCCTATCTGAATAACATTATGGAGTTTTTTTTCAGTGACAGGAATCTTGGAAATGACTGGAAATATCTTGGAGGATAATGGAATACTATCAATGGAAATTGTCAAAGAAATGTTCTTTCTTTTGTAATCTGCAGAATAGAAAGGGTCCACACAAGCCAAATCACATCCACAGAATCATGCACCATGAGTATTATTCAGTTGCCAATAAGTCTAATATAGCAAAATAATTAAGGAAACAATTTAATTGAATTATACTATATTATACACTATATTCAGTTATACATATATGATAGTTGTAATCATACAGACTTTGCACATAGCAGCTTACAGAATACATAATTAGGGCAGGGTTGAAAATGCCAGAGGAGAAAGGCCAGACTGGGCAAATCTGACAGGAAGGTGACAGTAACGCCAGTAACCACACATTACAACAGTGGTATGCAGTGTCTCTGAACACACAACACAAGAAAGCCTCTAAGTGGATAGGCTACAGCAGCAGAAGACCAGTAAGTCTAAAAGTTAAGTCTAATAAAAATACCTAATAAAGTGCTCACTTTATTGAGTGTATGATCTATCTATTGATACCCATGTGCCAGTGCCAGTGGAAAATGTAAAGATAATTGTGAAATTAATGGTATATCACTCCATTTAATCCCAGGGCTAGCAGTTATTGTGTTTAGACCACTCATAAAAGAGCAGCTTTCTAAACAGTTATGGCTGGACATTGGCAGAGCAGAATTTAAAGACTTTTTTCTTGCGTGATTGCATGCCTTAGTCCATATGTGGAGGGCTTAGCAGCCTGAGTCTGTCAGGCTTCGTCTCCACATCAGATCTACTCTTAAAGCACTTAAAACAATTAACCTCCATCCAAAACCATCCAGGAATGTTCTTCAGTGCTAGCGAGTCGGCTGGCTTTGGCTGGGAGCCGCCATTTTAGAGCCAGCAATTATCATTCCTTGCGATCTTCAGGCCAGAGATTATCATAGTTCACGGACAGCTGTCCCGTCGTGTTATACGTACTCTGCCGGGTAAATCGTGGTGTGCAGATAAGGCTTCCAGAAGGTTCTTTGAGTAGGGGCCTTTATCACCGGAGGATAATCCCCCAGGCCCTGGGAAGAGGTTATCAAAACGGGGGCAAGGCCCTGCCAGGGACATGGATCAAGCAGATGTGTTTTCATGCCCTCTGTTCCTTCATGTTTGGGGCGACCCTCGATTTTGCCGGTGCTGAGCCGCATACTGATGCGGTCTTCAGTGGCAGCGATAAGAGCCCAGCTGACCTTTGACCTCTGAGATGCGTCAAAGCGCAGATGTGCATACTGTAGTATGTGGCCTCCAGTTCGCATGTACGGTTTTGTGCGTCTGTATAAGCTGACCCCAAGGAACAAAAAACTCTGCTGTACTGTCTGCTTCCAGCATGAGATGCAGTTCTGTTTGGGAAACTCGCCATCATGAGTTTTGTTTTGTTCTTTTTAATCATCGTTTTATCAGTTCTTTTCCTTTTTTGCTGCTTTGCCTCATATTAAGAAAGCATCTCAGTAGAAGGGGTGCTGATCAGTTTGGCCTTTTAGCTTGGGAACTGCTCATACACCAGCAGTTCTAATCAGAGATATTTTATGAATACTGTACACTATGTGCCCTGACCGGGGATCAGCTTATAATTTTGGCTGGTAATGGAAACAATTTGGATGTGGACAGAGGATAGCTGATCCTAGATCAGTGCTTCTACTCTTGATATAATTTATAAATACAGAAATACAGGCCATGGTCTGTTTGTGTTTTTTTTTTTCAGTGACGGCACATCAAGCAAGGAGTTTATTTTATCGGCTAACCTGCCTCAGGGTAAATAATTATGTTTTTCCATCAATACATTCCACAGACTCCCCACTCACTGTGCAAAGCTGTGCTTGAACTGTCTCCCATTAATTTCCCTCAATGTCAGATTCGCTCTGAGCAGGCTGAGCAAATTCACAAACACCTTCGTTTATTTCTCAGCCTAAGAAATAAGGGGATTTCATGCGTATACTTTCTGATATGACACTCAGCCGCCTTTTAGGAAATGATTTTCACACTCCTCAATCCAACTAAAGGTAAATGTGTTAGCTTTCCTTCAGAGAAATAATTCAAATAATAATAATAATAATGATATTAACTTTACTTGGCTTTTCCGTTTACAATTTCCAGACTCAAAGCGAACAGGAGAAATCGCTCAACAGTGGGAGCCTGAGAGAGTGAAATATGTCACATTGCTCAACAAAAAAAAGTTACATAATAGGGTGTGTGGTCATCGTATTTAGCCATAAAGACTGGAAGTGTGTTTGGCCATCAGGTGTGACCAGTTACAGTCCGTAAGTGTGTGTGGTCATCAGGTGTGCCCCATAAAGACTATAAGTGTGTGTGGTCTGTAAGTGTGTGTGTGGTCATTAGGTGTGGCCAGTGCAGTCTGTATGTGTGTGTAGTCATTAGGTGTGGCCAGTGCAGTCTGTAAGTGTGTGTAGTCATTAGGTGTGGCCAGTGCAGTCTGTATGTGTGTGTAGTCATTAGGTGTGGCCAGTAAGTGCTGTGAAATAGTGGAAATTGCGCAGGAGGGGTCAGTCAATTGATGGAAAATGCTGTCTCGGCGGCTGTTCTGAAATATCCCTTAATTGCTCAGCTGAGCTCAGAGCTGGTGACAGAGAAGCCTATGACATATGGAGGTCTTCTCTACAGACCATCAAGTTATGACCCATGTGCTATGGACACTTGGAAGATACTCCTCTTGTCAGGAAAAAAATTGCTTAAAGGGTCTTTAAAACATAAAATTAAATGAGAACATTATTATGTCAAGACTTATGGTGACACTGACAATGTCACTGTCATATTTCAGAGTGCATGCGCTGTAAAAATAAAATTGTAAATCTGACAGTAAATAAAGTAAAAATATTAATAACTGGGTTGCCTGGATTTTACCATATACTGGAGATAACGGTGACAATATGTTGAACACACAGAAGCAGGCATTATATCTAACATGTTACAGAATTTCACCGTAAATTATACAATTATTTATATTTCAGCTGTTTACATTTAATTTTTACCTTCCCTATTTTACAGACCTTTCGACCAACCCTAAATTTATTGACATTTTTTGCAGTGATTCAAGCAGGCATCTTCTAGAGCAGTACTCCGGTTCCTGTCTTAACAACAACAGGTAGAATGCAAACACTGTGAGTTGCAAATAGCCACAAAATGGATGGGCTGATCTCTGAGCTAAGAAAGGTAAAAGGAGCAGGTTCCATTCTCACCTCTGAGTGTCTAAGAATAGACAGCCCCAAAGCTTGCATGGCAAACCAAGAACACACACAAGCCTACAAAGATCCTCATTTCCTTTGAATCCCGCACTTCTGCGTAGGAGTGAAATAATTCATTGGCCCGTTTCCCCCCCTCTCTCCCATTTCTTTAATTCCGATGCCAATTACGGCGGATTCTCCGTGCACTGAGGAGCTCTGGAGGCCCAAGGACAGTTTCTTTGAAACACTTACATGTGAGGATGAGATTATAAAAATTAAAAAAAGTAGCCCTGGCATCAGAGCCACTCACCAGTTTGGATGTGCTAATTTAGCATATATGTGGCTGTTCAGTGTCAGATAACTGGTCTGACATCCTACAGCTTACTTACATATCTATCCATCTGACAACCTAGAGCTTACTTGTGTATCTATCCATCTATCTAACTATCCAACTATCTGTTTGTCTGTGTATCCATCCATCTATAATGTCTATCTATATCATTTATTGTGTTTGTTAGAGAATTTGTATAATTTTCAGCACTAGATGTTACTGACTGCAGTATATTTTACAAAGACCATGAGTTAGCTCAAAGGCTAATCTTCATAAGTAGTGTTTGGGTTAAAAATATTCCAGAAATGTTTAAAAATGGATCTCACTAGTCTTGGCTAACTGTACCCATAATGCACCTGTATGCTGGGACTGTTTCTGCCTCCTACAGTTTCGCTTCCATTTGGATCGTGTGAAATGCAGAATTCATTTATTTATAGAATTTAACTTTGACAAGCAGGATTTTCACCAACTTTATCTTTGTTCGTGACAAAGAGGAGAATGACTTATTTCAGTGCACCGCTGTCAGTTGGTTCTCGTACGGATATGAGAGATCTGTCATGTCAGACTCCACATGGAATCTACAGTTTGTGTGAAAGAAAGAAGAAAGAAATCATCACTTGACAGAGTATTTGTACAGCTTTGCTCGGGCTTACCCTCTGCGTCTTCCCCTTACACGAGTCAATGTTATCGATGTCAAAGCAGCGCTTGAAACACGGCATCAGAGAACAAGATAAAAACAATAACACAGGTAACAGCCCATGTAAATCGTAAAGTATTTGAATTTTTAATCTTTAACATTCAGGGGAAATGTCAGAATATTTTGTGAGGCCAACTGTAAGCAAGTGAAGTATGTTCAGCTTAATTTTTTATTTTACTCACTTCATGCTTCCTAAATAAGGTGTGCAGAGTTTCCCTCACACATTTTCAGCTATACAGACCAGAACTCTATGAACATTTCCCTGGAAAAACATACTTTTTTCAGTCCGCTGTACAGACTCGTCTTTGTGTTACCTGAAGACAGGGGTCTTTTATTAGCAGCTAACGTTTCAGCAAAGTACCTTCCTCAGTGCAGGGGTCTCAAGCCGAGTGTATGAGCTCTTTAAAACAACACTCAGGCCCAAACCCAGGGCCACAGAACCCTGCTATCAGTGATCAGCACCCATCTTTTTCACGTTTCCAGTTGTTTCCGTGACGTTTCCAGTCTTACGGGTGCGATTGTGGAAAAGCACTGAGGGTAACTGTGACAGTTCTTTCCGGTAACAAATGTATTATTAATATGGGGTATATCTTCCCTTCTGTTACTCTGTAAAGCGTCTTTGTGACAGTCGTCTGTAGAAAGAGCTTTACAAATAAAACTGAATATAGTTCAATTTAATTTAAGGCTTTAGTCCAGAATTGAATCTGACTTCTGCAATACTGTTACATTGCCAAACACACATGCTCTAGCTCATTAATACATACAATACATTTTTATCTGATCATTTTAGCAGTGAACAGATGAGCTCGATAGATACTGTGACATTTTGATTTGAAGTTCTGAGGGCCTCAACTTGAAACAAATGATTTTTTATTTATTTATCAGAATCAATTCTGAATATAAAAAGACACATGCAGTGATAGTATTTTGATTTGTACACGATGGTCTTCGACTGTAGTGATGAAACATTTATGGGTGACTGTTGCCGGGGCCGACAGCAGAAACTTTCTTAGATCAACAAATCATTATCTCCAGTGGAAGCAGAAGGGCATTCATCTGTACATGGAAATAATACTGGTCCTAATGTTGTGTTTGATGGCATTGGCAGCAGTATTAAATTAAAAGTTCCCTTTAGCATTTTATTTTTTCATTTCTTTTTCTGCTTCATTGAAGTTCCAGAGACTCTCTGGAGTTTCAAAAGAAATGGATCGATGTGACTTTGGGTGGCAGTGTAAAATAACTGCTAACCTACAGTGAGTCTCTGCAGACTGCCTCAGATCACCAGCAAAACCAACTACATGATAACATAACCATTATTAACCCTTGTGTACTCTTAACATTCTGTATACTGCCCTTGTCCTAAGGGTAAAAAATGACCCACCCTCACTAAACCCCTAAAATAAAGCAGCTTCATTGAATTTTAAACCCCAAATCTATTTTGCATGAAGAAACAACCTATTACTTTGTCATCTAATTTCAAGTTGAATAAAGATAATTTAGAGATCACTGCTGTTAAACATAGTGGCGGGTCATTTTTGACCCTTAAGACAACACAAGGGTTAAACATTTTTACCAAAAGGGGGGTGCATGAGTGGGTGCAGGGTGCAGGGTGCAGGGTGCAGGGGGGCAGGGAAGTGGGTCAACAGGCACAACTGTTTGTCCCAAATCTGGGAGAGAGAAAAGGTGTAAAATGGATTAAGGACAATAACCTGACCACAGTAATGCTGCTTAGAATAGAAGCCCGGGCGCTGTTCTACCCACAATCCTAGTGGCTCCACATCCAGCAACCACACACATTCTACCGCTTCCAATGGTCGTGACTCACTAGAGGGGACAGTGGTGGTTTGCTGTATTTGAGACGGAAATGGGGGGGTTTTAACCAGCATACACTGGATAAACGTTAAAACTGATAATTAAACTAAATTCCTCCGTTTTTGTGGGCTTCTGGCATCTATATCGCACCCCGCTTTTACTCGACAGGACCGGCTTGAGGTCGCTGATTCATGGTGAAGCCATTCTGAACAGTGGCAGCTGTACAGGAAGTCCCCCCTGTACTTGTATCCATTGTGGGGGTAACAGAGACCTTGGCAGAAACTCATAACCCCAACAGTCACGGTTCCATCAAGGTCAAACCAATAACGTCAATCAAAAGCATTTGAAGCAAACGTTTTAGATGGTAATTGAAAATTAATGACCTTAAAAACTTTTTTTATCGGAGGCAACCAAAATACAGACTGTGTTCGTCTCTCCTTTTCTCGCTAACCGCTGTCTGCAGTACTGGAGCCTGTCTGTTTATCTGTCTGAGGTTGGCAGAACTCTAGCAACAGATACTACCCCCTCCCCCCAGCACAGTGGGGTCAGGCCTAAACTCAGCCACAAGTGCCACCTCATAAATACTTCAGCAAACATGAATACTAAAAAATAACCTCCTCAATCTTCTCCTCCTAGAACCTACGGTGTACACATTTCTTATTTATAGGAATTTACAAAATGGTTGAAACTTAGGAAGCCATAAATCTTTAATGTTATTTTTTGTCCTGAAATACCTTTGTGCTTTGAATTACAATCAGTGTTTGAGTTGCCAGAGCTCCACATTGCTCCATTCTTTGGAGCATTTGCTCCTGAAAATTGAAATAATAACAAATCATTTTGGAGCTACTAATTGGGATGCATTAGTGTGCTCCTAATCTTCCCTGCTAAAAAAAAAAACAGCTCAAGCTAGGTTTTGAAACTGGTTGACTGGTTGACCAGTTCATAGAAGCTACCAACTTGACATGGTTTGACCAGACTGCTTAGACAAGCTATTTTCAAACTGGTCAAGCTGGATTTTACAGCAGGGTTAGGAACTCCTTGAAATAAGTTACCATCAAGTACAGGATGTCCTGGTTCTTTTCCTTTTTTGGTCTAGGATGAAGCACTCACTCACTTTCAGAGGGAAACTGGCATTATGGTGCTGAAATCTGAGAGGATCCACTACAGACATGAGAACAGTGATGGAGAGCAAGTACTAAATCAGGGGCGCAGCCGAAATTCAGGGCTCATGGGGTCACTCCCGGCCCCCGTCCTTATTAGTGACATTTTTGGGTGCTTACCATGAATTGGGTCAAGTGGAGGAAAGGTACGCAGGCCAGCTAGCCAATCCCAGAGGAGACAGGTCAGATTGGGTCAACCCGCAGTGTCGTCTTAAATTCCACACATCCTTACCTGGTGGTGATTCATATTCTTGATCGGTGCAGCTCAAGGCTGACGAAGCTTTTCCGAGAGGACGTTCATACATTACACACTCTGTCTCTCTGTCACTTCACAAAGGGCAGCGCTGTCATTTACCTAGCGACAATGTTATCGTTATTAAACTGTCTTCCAGAAGCAGTTCTCCAGAACCATGTTACAACAGACTGTACTTATTTTCAATTCAGTTTAGTTCAGTTCCATCTGTATTGTGACATTGTCACAAAGATGCTTTATGGAGCAATCAGCAAGAAAAATTGGGCAAAAAACAGGCCTGAACCCGCAAAAAACAAAGCAACTGAGGTAAAAAAAAAAAAAAAAAGGAAAGAAATCTCAGGAGGAACCCAGCTGGCTGTCCCAGTGTAATTGTCTGAGGTATTAGCTAGCTAGTAAAGTAGGCAGTCCAAGCATAGAAATGTCAGGGGTGAAATAATGCAGGTTGCACAGTGCTGACTTATTTATTCTGCATTAAAGTGTAAAACGGCAGCTGTGGTAAACAGTCAGAGGTCCTTTCCCGCTGTGCTCTCAGCTCCCACCCACAAACAAACTGACTTCTCCAGCAGTAACACTACATACGACCGCCTCAATTTCATCTGCTTACAGCCACAGCCACAAACACTGCTCAAACTGAGTTCTCCAGCAGTAACACTACAAATGACCACCTCAATTTCATCTGCTTACAGCCACAGCCACAAACACTGCTCAAACTGACTTCTCCAGCAGTAACATTACATACGACCACCTCCATTTCATCTGCTGATAGCCACAGCCACAAACACTGCTCAAACTGACTTCTCCAGCAGTCACACTACATACGACCGCCTCAATTTCATCTGCTTACAGCCACAGCCACAAACACTGCTCAAACTGACTTCCCCAGCAGTAACACTACATACAACCGCCTCAATTCCATCTGCTGATAGCCACAGCCACAAACACTGCTCAAACTGACTTCTCCAGAGTAACACTACATACAACCGCCTCAATTTCATCTGCTTACAGCCACAGCCACAAACACTGCTCAAACCAACTTCTTCAACAATAACACTACAAATGACCACCTCAATTTCATCTGCTGATAGCCACAGCCACAAACACTGCTCAAACCGACTTCTTCAACAGTAACACTACAAATGGCCACCTCAATTTCATCTGCTTACAGCCACACTCACCTCTCCCAACTCTTCCTCTTCCCCCCCCACACACACCCCCAACCCCCCGCCTTCATCCTTATGTCCAGTGCCTTGAGATTCCATAGGAAATGCGCTTTAAAAATCAAGTGTAGCCCATGGCACTTTCCTTCCCTCAGTGAAGGCAGCAGATTCAGCTCAGCCAAGCACAGATGATGTGCGCATACTACTTTGCAGGCAGCTTCTTTAATGTTTTTTAAAATAAAATCTATCTATTAGGGATTATTATTATTATCATCATAATTATTCTTATTTATGCAATAATAGACAAGTTATGCTGTTGGACAGGACAGAATGGAGTGTTGCTAGGTTACGAGTTTATGATATCTCTGGTACAATGAATCAACCAAATGTAAACATAATGGTTCGGTTTTGCAAAGTCACTGTGAGATAATGGCACTCCTTGGAATGTCTCTCAGCCAATCACAATGCGAGGTCGGAACAACCGTAACTGTTGTACAAAGAATTCCTTTTATGTTCAAAGTGATGTTCGGTGCTTTGAGATTCCTTAGGAAAAGGATTCTACAAATGTATAATGATGGTGATGATTATTGCTGATTATTATAGTGATTTTTCTTTTCTTTTATGTTCAAAATGCTGAATAGATATCCTTTTTCTGTGTGTAAATTTCACACCAACAGAAGTAATATTTTCATCCACCTGGAATGCTCAAAGCTTTCATTCTCCCCGGTGCTGGGTGGCATAATCTGTCCAATTAAGAGCAGTAATCACACAATGAATGCCATGGGTCTTTATTGTAAAATCCTATTTTAATGGGGTTGCTCTGGCAGAGAAGTTTCAGATAGGAGGTCTCTGTGGGACGAACGTGTTAAAATGAGGCTTTAATAATGTTCTGCACTGCACGCTCATGCACAGACCTCTCTATAGCACTCTGCTGCACTAGAATCTGAGTGCAAGGGCATTCATATTTGTAAGGAAAAAAATAGCTGTATGGCAATGTGAATTTTATGCCAGCACAGTAACATAAATAAAATAAAATAAAATGGTTCAGTCAATGCTTAACAGCACTTAACCGACACGCATCAGTGTTCTCTTTCTGGTTTTAGTATCTAAAGCAGCCACAAAAGATTTGCAAAGAGCAGTGAGGTAGGTTTTTTGAAAAGTACCTAACCCCGCCCCCAGAAGAACAATTCCTGCTGGGTTTCCTGTGATCAGCTCTCTGTGTTAACATTTAGCATGTCATCTGCTAATTATGCAAAATAGCAGTTAGACCCTAAAATATGCATACTTCGACCAGAACTGCAGTTCTTTTACTTGAATCAGTATGGAACAAAAAACGAAAGCTCCAGGATGATATACAATTGTATGTGGGGATGGGGTTTATGTTGTGACTTAACATTTTATCCTGCCGTTAAAGACATACTTTTTGGCCGCTGTACACCTGAAACATAAAATCCAGAACAGGCAGGCAAATAAATGATTCACAGAACGAAATGAAGGTTTCTATCTGCAGTGAGTCACAATTCATGACATTTCGAAAGGTGACTTCGGCAATGAGTCAGAGATAAGTCTGAACGAAAATGTTCAACATCGAGACAATCGTGCAAAATGTAAATATGTTTTCCGACACCCTGTGACCAGGAAGAGTCAACATGCTGCATTAATATTCATAGAATATGTGTGCACACCCACACTCTCTCTCTCCCTCTCTCTCTCTCTCTCGGTCTCTCTCATCAGGACATCTGCCACTTCCATTTCATCTCCTCTGCTCAACAATGACATAAATCATTCATGCCCAAATCCTTCACCAAGGAAGTATCCACTTCGCTGCTTGAACTCGGTTGATCTTTCTTTTGCATTTGAGAAAAGATGGGCACATAAAATATGGAACCTGACTGACAGATATAGCCATTTTCTCATGTCCACCCTTTGATATTTTCTCGTAATCCTGCACTGTCTCCCTAGTTTTACTCCAGACTGTAGATGAGAACTGTCAGCTCGTCAGAACATTGTGAAAACGTGGACACAAAACGGACAACCCAGCCTCGCCCCTGCCCCCTCTCGTCCCCCCTCCCCAATCTTACCTGTCACCTGAAGCTCTGATGGTTTTTATCTACTGCATTATTGCTATATAAAGCATTGCTAGAGGAGAGAATTACATCATATTACCAGGTGCACTAAATTTAACCATGCTTTAACATGCACAACACCACAACCAACTGGAATGTGGTAGAACTGGGTACTAGTATGTCCTAAAATGTATATTAAATATATTATATTTATATTTGTAAAAGGGCTTATTACAAATATTGCATGTTAAATCTAAACTTTTGACAGTTTTACAGTATCAGAAAAACTCATTATACAAAACTAGTCATTTTAATAAACTGTGTTTGTGCAGGATAACATGTACAAAACGCACAATGAATAATGAAGTTTATCTTGTCTGTGGATGCTACTGGGTTTGGAGGTGATCTGAAGAGCGGGGATCAAAATATGGTGATTAAAAATGTAGAACCTCGAAAGAGTGTCCCCCAGGTATCCCTCCTTGGTCCATTTATTTTTAGTTTATGCATGAGATACCTACCTGAGGGCAGGTGTGGCTGTTAAATCACACGCTGCTGACACCTTTCCGTACTCTCTACAGTCGCCATATCTCCCAGTGGTTTGAGATGTAAGGGAAACAGTTTATGTGTATATCCCTCTCCAAACGCCATCTGTCATGGAAGCATTTCAAAGGGGTGTTTGATCAGGAAGGAATTTGATATTGCATGTCTAGCTTTTACTCAAAGATTCAAAAGCTAATTTCACCAGCAGTCAAAATGATATGTAGGACAGAGTAAAAACAAACTGGAACAGTTTCAGGCAATATAACCCACATTTCCATTCCACACTGATCAACTGATTATACATTACAGGAATTCTATCATCTTGCTTACTGCATCATTGTCTAGTCTAAGGAGACACAAACAACAATTAAAGCTGTCACTTTACTTTACAATCAGACATTACAAATACTGGGCAAAATATGCTGGTGTTTGTTGGTTGAATTCTAAATTTCTAAATTAAATAATGTCTGGACAAGTTCATACATCATTCATAACAGTGACTTATTTTGGAGAGCTCACATAGTCATGCTACTTCTGCTTGTTTTAATTAACATAATATTCTAATTAACATAGACTGACCCAGCAGAATTGGAAAGGTAACTATAGCTACACACTATGCTAAATACTTATCTATTTTCTGCAGACTGAAGGCAGATTTATCCATGCAACATGCAACTAAGCAAGTCAATCCAATTAAAAGTGCTAGTATACTGCCGCTACTGCAACTACTATTAGCTATGATTACTATTACTATTAATACTACAACTGCTAATACTGCTACTCCAACTGCTATGACTACTATTACTACTACAACTGCTACTACTGCTACTACTACTATAGCATCTACTACTACTATGACTACTACTACTAACACGGTAATGATAAGCTGAGATTGAAATGTGTGGCGCACATAAGAACATTTATGTAACATGACCAGCTCTTAAATACTGTGACCTTCTCCACACTTTGGCTCTATTTAAATACAGCTCTGGTTATTTGTGCAGTACAGTGAACCCAAAGCTGTCGACCGGCCAAAAGAGGATGTTATGGAACACTCTGTGAAATGCGGAAGACGAGAAAATTATTTTAATAGGTTTGCGCATGGAATTAGCAAAAATATGAACACTTAGCATTCATTGAGCTGACTGCTGGAGCTCCCAGTGGGTGAGAGTGAAAAGGAGGCTCTCTCTGAAACATTTGACAGTTTGTTTGCGTTTAAAACATCAGTAGTTAAAGGAATGGCAGGGAGAAGGAAGGGGGAGAAAAAAACATTTTCCAAGTAAACAGAACATGGACCGGGATGCATTGTGGGAGCTCCTGGACGCAGAATACAGGAAATCTGGAGTGAGGAAAATGCGGATTGGAAGATTTATTGTAATAAAAAAAACGGGCCAGTTTTCACCTTCGGTTTGGATACGTCTCACCAATCCCGTCTGAAGTTTGGAAATTTATTGTATTAATTTCAGAGCTAATTTTAACCCCCCATTTTGTTTATTTTCTCCAAGCCCTGGGAGAAAGTTTTAAGTTGCCCTCAGAGGCACTATAATATCCTCTCTTACTTTGTGGAGGGGGCATAAAGCGCGGGCAGGCTGTTTAAGAGTCTCGTGGAAGCCATGCTTCCCCAAAAGGACATTTTTTAAAATTGATTGACACCCGATAGTTAATTTGCTTCTACAGGGTTTATTTTAGCAGAGTCTTGCAGCAGGCACAGTTACTCAGCTGCCTGTGAGTCTCTTAGTCCGCTAACTGCTAAAGAAAAACACCTCAAAATGAGGTGATTTGCTTCCTACACACACAAGCACACTCTCTCACTAACCACTGCTGCTATTTCACTAAAGTGTTACTATTTAAATGTAAACACAGTCTGGCAGATTTTGAAATAACTGGGATTAATCTAAAAACTGTGAAAGAAAACATGAGGTCAGATCTAAAGGACAAAGATTAATAAAAAATAATTTACATTCCTCATTTATATTTGTGTAGCCTGTAATGAAGTTTCCAGACTCTCTAACTTTGGATTACACCTCAACTGACTCTGCTCTATGACATGACAAATGACATCACAATAACAAGTCCTGTCATTGATTCATTTATCTTCTTCCCACAATCCCTTTCATTCTTTATAAAAACTGTTAAATATCACAATTCAACCCATAATTTGCCATACCAATGCACCAATGCCATGCACCCTTGAACTAAACCTCAATTGCTGCAGTAGTTGCTGCCATAAATATTTGCATTAACAAGCTGGTGTACAGGTCTGCCTAATAAAGTGATCACTGAGTTCATATGGAAAATTACATACTGCATATGCCACTCAGTCAGTATTAGTGACTGGCTCTATTCAGTAACTGATGACAGGCTTGGCTGACATGGGCAGTAGCGAAGTGCCATTAAGCACGGTGAATTTAGAACACCAAGGGCACATCGGACATTCGCAAGACATTTTCCGGCAGGGAAAGGAAGTACCAATTATTTACTGTGACAAATGCACCAAAGTACAGTTCAAAGGTGTCCCACTGTATACCAGTGAACAATCACAGCAAATGAATCATCCCCCACCTCCTCATTTCTCTTTGTCTTCTTCCCCTCATTGATTTACACTTGTACAGTGCTCACAATATGTTCCTACACCTGCAAACTGAGTACAATTGTGTAGCAGGTAGGATGCATTTCATATCCACCACTTCAGTTTAATTTCATTAACGATACAGTATGACAAATGAACATGAGGGAAATAAGGTTAAAAGGGGAATAAAATAAAGCTTCGGGAACTACACTCAGTCTCAGAAATAGACATACAGAGAATTAATTTCTCCAAACGTACCCTGAAAGTACAATAATATTCTATTTGGATACCAATAAGTACCAATAAGTAGAAATGAATTATGTATCACTGGCTAGGGGTGCAATCTGACCTATGGGGACCACTCCAGTGACAAACGTTCGTACCCCTGGCTTTTCAGGGACTTTTCCCTTCCTTTTTCTGAGACTATATGAAGAGAAGGCAAGGGCATCAGAATAATCAAATGTTGTCAGGTTTATTTAAAATGCATACATACTTCAGTACTTTCAACAGAAGGTTATTGCATGGGAATCCACACTGCAGTTTAGAGAGTGCCATCCAGGGTGTGACAGACATACGAGATATTTCTTCTGACTGCATTCTATTTTAGCCTTATTTTATTCAGTTCAATTTTATTTGTGTATTGTATAGGTTTTTTTTATTTTTATTTTTTTACGCAGAGACATTATTGCAAGGACACTTTATAAGAAAACCGCCTCCAGGAAAGTCAAATAGAGGATAGCTTCACATCTCTTGTGTGAACAATGTTTAATATTATGGATGAAAACACTGTAAGGGCACAACATAATACTGCAAGTGGATCTAATTATCTCCCACTTTCAGGAGAAACCGTCCCCCGGCCAACCAAACAGACACAGACATACTGCATTCCTCCACTCCTGTCATTAGTGTGCAAATGGATCCCATCACAAGATCTGCTGTTGCAAGACACTGTAAAATAAAGGAAGAAGTGCTCATATCACATACTGTAAGCAATCTGTCTGTTTAAACTGTATGTGTGGTCAAAACACAGGCCTTGCTTAGACTGAATACACGCGCACGCAAAGCAGTCATTAAGTGTTGGGATGCAGCCGCATGAAAAACGCGAATGATGATAGTAATGAATGAAATGTCAGACGCGTAAATTGACCAGCCATAGCCCTTCCCTGGCGGTTTGCATGTCAGGATGAAGTGAATGGTTTCCCCCAGACCCATTAAAAAGCTGCGCGCTGCTCCAAAACGCAATTTAGCTGAAGTACACATTCCTGCTCGGGTTGTTTTTACTGTGAAATGTTGTGCTATCTGCTTTGCGGTTGATACCAAGCGCAGCAGGCGTCTGAAATATAATGACTGTTCAAGTGACAACTCCAGAGCTGTGGCGGCCACAGACCACTGGGGAGAGAAAATAAAAGCCTTGGGCGATCAGCGGGAACACCCCCCAGGCCCCCGCACTCCAGGAAGCTGCACTTCTATTTATTTATTTATTTCTGCGAAGCCACAAATAACCTGGAATTGAATGTAATTACTACTTGCTGTCTTGAAAAAGATTGATATGCATATCTTATTGAAGGCCAGAAGACAACACAGCAAAAAAAAAATACTAGGATAAAAAAAAGTCTTGCAAAAATTGTAGAAATGATCTGTTTAGAAGATTACAGAGTAAAAAATAAGTATAATGAATACCTAATAAAGAACTCACTGAGTATATGTGACATATACAGATACAGTATGCAATTTGCTTGGCTACAGTAGGAGAACTGACCTGAGCATGAGTGTAGATTGGCAGTGATTTAGTAAGCATTTTGTTATTTTTACAGTATTTCTATGTTGGTGCATTATATTAGATAAGTGCCATTTATTACAAGCTTTTAAGAAAAGTGATGGTTTCAATATTCAATATTGTAAAAATTAGTACAATAATCATAATAATGTTTTCCAATGTAACAGCAGCATTCGTGATAAATAGCACATTCTAAAAGAGGCCAGCAATGCAATTTAAACAGCTTCCATTCCTCATGGACAAGAAATGAAAGCATCTACGATTGTTCCTGGGTGTATTTTAAGGGTGAATGCACACTGCGGATTAAGTGTCACTCGTAATGTTGCAGTTTGATAGATAACATCAGCTATATGAGGACAGTTAAAGGGCCTCGGCCAGGGCAGGGGTCACCTAGGAAACAAGAACCTTAACAACATATGGTGAGAGGAGCGAGTGAGGGGGAGAGAGAGACAGTGAGTGAGAGAGAGCTTTGGCAGTACAAGTGTACTAATTTGTCTTTGCCAATACAGCATTTTGAATGGAATCGAGTCATTGTATTATTGTTAATTGCTTTGGCAATATTGTTGGTCTACAGTCATGCCAATAAAACATTATGGAATTGAATTGAGTAAGACAGAGTGAGAGAGTGAGAGGGAGAGAGAGACAAAGTGAGACAGAGAGAGGAATAGAGTGACAGAGGGAGAGAGAGACAAAGTGAGACAGAGAGAGGGATAGAGTGACAGGGGGAGAGGGGGACAGACTGAGAGGAAGAGACAGGGAGCGGTTGGGAAAAGAGGAGTATTGCTCTGGGCAGAAGAGTCCCAGCCGTATGGGTGAGTGGGACTGAGGAAGAGCGATGAGGAAGAGGAGGAAGCGGGTGTGGGGGATTCAGACAGCCTGGGAAACAGGTGTTAATGGCTCTCAGGTAATCAGCGGGAGACGTCTGTAAACTCCTCTCTCTGACCACAGGAAAACTCAAAAAACAATACTGTCGCATCCTGAATATGCTGTAGCTTTTATGTCTTCTATGTCTTCGACTTTACTATTCATTCAGTTAGATTACGTCTTCATTTTACTACTATTAATCTTATTTTGTTTTTATATATTATATTGGTTTCATGGTTATGAGTTGTATTGTTTTTTCATGAGCTATATGGACTGTTCTCTTCATCATTTTCTCATAATTTTCTTATGTACAATCATGTTTTTAGGTTCAATACATTTTTAATGGTAAATAATAGTTTTTTATGAGCCAAGTTGGGCTGGATGGCCTGTTCTCATCACAACAGCTCTTATGTTCTCAGGTACTTTTTTTCAATAAATGTTTAACGGTAGAGAGTATGATGGGAGCTTTCAGCTCACACTTTTGGGACTGGTCTCCTGTGTTGTTTTATTGGGAGAATATTTGCACATCAGTGAGCACAAAGACACCAATTCCAGCTCCAATACAGATTCCCCAGAAACCGCACCAAACAGCAGCCAGAACAGTCAGCAAACCGTGATTAGCTTGGGGGCAAATCTTTCAGGCGTTTTCTTTTTTTTCGCGCATTCAAGTGTTTGGAGAGCTTACAGGACCCGGAGCGGCCTGAAAACAGGCTTAATGAGGGAGGGCCGGGATGTGGGCTGGTGAATGGTTCCAGCGGATTAGGCCATATTAGTGCGGGCAGGCTCCACCGTCCCCTTTGTGGAGCCCGGTTTTCGGGTAAAGGCCTGGTCGGCAGGGGGGTGGGGGGGCGTGCTGGGGTGTGTTTGCGCTCCTAAGCTGCCAGGGGTAATGCAGCTGCTGTGGGAACGTGGAAACCTTCACCGCCTCGCAGGTCAACGGGGGTCAACAAAGGTCACCAGGGGTCACCAGGAGAAACGGCAAGAGAGGACTGCGACGGAAAACAGATGCTCTCTATGCACCTCTCATTCCTACACCTCTATCACTCTCTCCCATTCCTACACCTCTATCTCTCTCATTCCTATGCCTCTATCTCTCTCTCATTCCTATACCTCTATCTCTCTCTCACTCCTACACCTGTATCTCTCTCCCACTCCTATACCTCTATCACCCTCTCCAATTTCTATACCTCTATCTCTCTCATTCCTATACCTCTATCTCTCTCACTCCTACACCTGTATCTCTCTCCCACTCCTACACCTCTATCTCCCTCTCATTCCTACACCTCTATCTCCCTCTCTCATTCCTACACCTCTACCTCCCTCTCCCTCCTATACCTCTATCACCCTCTCTCACTCCTATACCTCTATCTCTCTCACTCCTATACCTCTATCACCCTCTCTCACTCCTACACCTCTATCTCCCTCTCTCATTCCTATACCTCTATCTTTCTATCTCTCTAATTATTTCCTCTCTCTTCCACCCTCTCTAATTTTATCCATCTATCTCCCTACCTCTCTCATTCATATAATAAGGTTCACATAAGAAAAGGTGCAGGATATCTCACATAAGAACACCTACACATTTTAGACTGCACAGTGTGTGGCAAACCCTGAACTGAAATCTGTCCCTGAATATTATCCTGTGAAACAATTTCAGGGAATTTATACCAATCCTCCCCAGACAGACTTTATTCCTCCCTAAAAACAAGGTCCTCATTTCTTAATCCACTTAAAACAGACACAGAATTGTCCTTGTTTTCCAGAGTAGAGTAGTGCTGGCTCCAGTCTCACTGTGGAATTGCTGAAGCTCTGCCGTTAACAGCTCGGAGACAGGAGACACAGTCTACTGGGAGTGTAAAATGCCTGCATGCCTGCGTATTGCAGGATAAGTATCTAAACCAGCAGGAATTTGGCCCAGCTTCTTTTCTGACTGTGTTTACAGTACCCGTTTCAGTCAACAAATACCTGCATAACAGCGGTATCCAAATTTGAGGGTTTGTTTACTTAATCGGAGCCATTGAATGACTGAAATGTAAAGATTTCTCATTTTATTTTAAATGCAGGGAGACCGCAGAGTTTAGGTCACGGCTCGGTTCGGTTTCTGCTCCTCTCTGCGAGTTCTCGGCACCAGTGCTTCATTTCATTTACTGATTGGCTACAGAATCTACACATCTTGTTCTTAGGCCTTAATTGGCAGCTGATTGAAAGGAAACTACAAAAAACCACAGACACTGTGGACCCCTGGGAATTTAGTTTGGCATCCCTGGTACAATGTCTGCCAGCGAAGACCCACCAGTAGGGTCTCCTGGCTTTGTCTCTTAACGGTCCTACATCTAAAAGCTCTATTATACCATATCTCCACAGATTTAATCTAAGCCTGTCCGTTTATACAGTAGCAGAACTGCAAGTCCATCTAAACGGGTCAGGGAATCTCCACGTCCCTCACATATTTAAACATCCATTTCTGACTTAACTCATCTCTAATTCCTCAGGGAGAACGCCAGCTGTAATACCCCCATACATCACCTGAAAGCCACATAATCCCAGGGTTAACGTCTCAGAGCCTGCAAATATCTCTAAGCTCGCTTTTATTGAGCGCTTCAAGGTCCCGCAGGATACAGCTCCCAGCCAATGAGATAAGAGAACAGCAGAGGCTTCTTGAAACACATTTAAGTGCTTTTTTTTGGTGAAGCTCGGAGGGTAAGAGGAGGTGAGAGGGAGGTAAAGGGTGCCAGTTTATTTTAGGATCGGAGGAGGATGTATGATTTCCTGTCAGACATATGGGGCACACATGAACTCGGCTTCTATAAAGCTTGGGCTGGTACCGGGATGGTTATCTGACAGGAAGTCTGTGAGTTACTGTTCTTACTGCAAGAGCGCAGCGTATACCTCTCTCCTAGTCTCCTTAGCCGACACCGTTATCTGACAGCCTACAGTATGCATTATCCTACTCTGATTTATTCTACATTCACCTTAACCCTGTAATGTGCATTCTGACTGGTTTGAATCGTGATAACTTCTATTGGTCAATTTTAGACAGTAACATCGGTCATGACATTTACAGATAAAATGATGACAGTTTTATATCAATTGATCTGTTATGCCATCTCGTGAATGTGTATGACAGTGTTGTGTCAGCCTTATGGCTAGGGGTTCAAGTAAAGTGCTAGCAAAAAATATTGTTGCTTGTTATTTTTGCACAAATAAATTCATTTAAAAAAATAATAAAATGAAAAAAAATTTCTTGGTAAGGACTTTAAAAGGTTAAATCAATTCGTGTTTCAAGGAGGGTGGACAGTCATACGTTTTGCTTTGTTCAGAGGGTAGCAGAGGGGGTAACAGGCAGAGATGCAAGAGGCCTAACCCCGCACTGTGGGGGTAAACCCTAAAATGGACTGAGGTCTGCCTCTCTGCAGACAGCACCACATGTTCTGCCAGCGATTCATGATGTTGTCACAGAGAAAAAGCTGCAATAGTGAATGAAATGTACACTACTTTCTTAATTATTAATAATTAAAAAAGCTCTTTGCACCCTCTAAATACTGCACGATTAAGATGTCTTTCAAAAAATATCATTCATTTTAAACAGTCTAATCAACTGTAAGTTGCTTTGGATAAAAGTGTCAGCTAAAAAACAAATGGCTGTTATCATTTATGCCAGCAGCCAGCTCTGACGATAGCGGTGGGCGTGACTGGGTTTGATGCTCCTTGTCAGAAGTTTTTCCTCCACATCAGAAGCCTGCTGCTATCTCAGGGTACATCTGCAGCCATTTTCAAATCACTGCTCACCAGCCAAGCAAGAGACACAATCAGCCCCAGGGCTACAGACCACGGTCCCTGCTAAGGGACGTAATCACACTCTTATTGGTTCCCCAGAGGTGACATCATATCCTGTGGTGGACCCTCACCATTAACACACATCTCTGAACACCGAGGGAGAAATCTCCAATTCCAAACCAGGAAGAAAAAGGGTTTTCTGATGGTTGGAGAAACAGGGAATTACAAGGCTCTCTGGGGGGATGGGGGGGCACTTTACAGCTTCAAGCTAAACTGGTTTCCTTCCAGTACTGAGAGATCTCAGGATCTCCCGCTGAAGTGTTCTGTAGAAATGTCCTGATTTGCTGTTCAGATTGCCTACAGCACTGCATCTCCATCAAAAAAAAACACAAAGAAGGGAATTATGCTCTCTGTTATATAACAATTCCAGAAGGAATACTGTAGGAACGCTGAAAAGTACTGTGAGGAATGCCATTCATGAAATGGCTGGAGATTTCGTTGAAGGAGTCTTGGCTATACTGTATGCATACAGATGGCTTGTTAAAAATTGTAAACTGACCTGCTTGTTGCAGCTTTCAGTTTCAATGTTCTGCATTCATGGTCATGTACCTTTAGGAATACTAAATTAGAAACTTGAATATCTTTTAAACAGATATACTGCACAATCTAAGGTCTGACTGCACATGGAATGCCCATGTGATTACAATGTTTACCCACAGGTAGCTATGTAGTATGTAATTACACGCTGAAAAGCCTTTCCAGTTGTTTGTGCAATTACAATCATGAAGAAATGTTTATTCATGCTAGCAAAAAAAAAAAAAAAAAATTCTGATGATCAAATAGGTCCTGGTCCTTTTCTTCGTTGTGCAGGTAGCAGTTGAAATTGTACTTCCCTCTAGGGTCTTTCAGCACACTTATCCCTGGTATGGGTATGCACTTTGCACTTTGTTGTACGCCGCTCTGAATAAGAGCGTCTGCCAAATGCCATTAATGTAATGTAGTGTAATGTAAAGCTCCCATGTGCAACAGCCATTCATTACTGGGTGAAAGTACATTTTCTGATGTACAGCATGTAATAGCATGTGTAACAACGATTGAATGATCTATGCAATAACATTTACTACATAGTAATAACATATGGTTCACTGGGCCATTACACAGTAATAACACAGGGTTTGTGTCACTGTGCTAAGATGATTCACTGCATTTAATCTAATAAGGAATGTGTCTGTGTGTTCTAGGGTCAGATGCAAATTCTGACCAAAACATCTTATTCATAAAAACCTAGCATCTTCCCCAAACCAATGAATTGTAATGCTGTTCTGTTCATAAATCAAGAAGTCCCTTGATATTAAGATCATTGTTTTCAAATTTGCAAACACAGTACTTTAAAACCCAAGTTTTCATTCAGTTCAGGCCTGGATACAAAAAACACTTTTGACCTTCACACAGACAACTGTAAGTTTTTGTTTTCTTGGCCAAACGATTTATTAATGACTTTAGTGATAACCAAATCCAGCTCGCCAAACTATGTCTGTCTTTTCATTGTACCATGCTTTCAAATTCTAGGTCAAATCTTAATTGACTCCAGGCCAGAGTGTCACATATGAATTTAGTGTGCATTCTTTAGTCTCCAATTCACTATAAATCTGACAGCAACGGCACCACACTGGGGTCTAAGTGCTCACAGACAGATCAGAACTAGAAACAGTTACAGATGAGAGATACCAGAAAGGTAAAGTTGAAGTGGGACACATATACACTGTGACACAGTGCTCAGTGTTAATTCTGCTTTGACAGAGAATGTGTGCCCGTTTAAGGCATTGTGAAATGTGCTCAACAGAGTTGATTTAATGTAGGATGCTTAGCGTTAATTAACTCTTAACAAAGAATTTGTGAGCCCGATGGGAATTGAATATGCTCTAGCTGTGTGAAATGAGCTGTCAGAGCAGATTTAGCACAGTTTTTTTCTTTGCTGTGTAAAATTGGAGAAGGCAACATTTCATTCTCCGGCTCCGGACCTGGCGACACACGTAAGCGGTTTTCCGAGTAACAGCGCGGGTCACTGGCAGCGGCATTCCCAGATCGGGAATAACGCTCAGAATCCCGCCGCGCTCTCCTGCCGCCGAAAATTGAATCCATCTTTCACATTGAACGGCGGGAAGCCCACAACCTTTATGACATCATCATAGAAGCAGTCACATGACCTCAGTCACAAAGGAAGGAGAGAGAGAGAGAGAGAGAGATATAAGATAAGATACACTTTTATTGAACCCCGTGGGGTAATTTGTCCTCTGCATTTGACCCATCCTAGTTACCTAGGAGCAGTGGGCAGCCACAGTGCAGCGCCCAGGAAGCAATGTGGGGTTAAGGGCCTTGCTCAAGGGCCCAACGGCTGTGCGGATCATTTTTATGGTGGCTCGACCAGGATTCGAACCACTGACGTTGTGGCTCCCAGTCATGTACCTTAACCACTACGCTACAAGCCACGAGAGGGAGAGATATGACCTCAGGACAAAATATAAAGCAATTTCATTTGTTTGAGGGTTATTTTTTTTACCTCGTGCTATTTGGGGGCTCAGGGCTGGCATTTCCCCTTTTATGCTCCCTTCTGTTACACCTCAGTGAAAGGCACTATACAAATGAATTCAATTGAATTGGAATTTAGTTCCCAAAATTTTTAAGCCAATGGATGAATTTCCTCTAATACTACTACTGCTGATCCGAGGCCCAATAAAAGGGTGATTTATTTGTCGAACGCGCTCTCTGAGGAATGACACACAGAGAAAACTCCCATCAGAAGGTGTGATCATTGCCGTCTGTCTAATCATGCATTCATCGCACAAATGCAGGTAATGAAATTTAGAACAATAAAAAGCTGACAATAGCCATACTTGCACATTAAACTTGAGCCCTGTGTAGACGGAAAGGGGGAAAGCAGCACTTTTTCGGCTTGACAGGGCGGCTCAGATGATAGCCAGCTCTCTGTATGGTTTATAAGCGTGATGCGATATTTATGAATTATGAAGGCGATACAGATGCAGGCCATTCAGGGATCATGTGGGGATATGGCTGTAAACACCATCTGCTTCCTGCTCTGAGGGCTGGTATGGTTCATTTTATTAAAAACCTATGCATTACTCCAGAGCTATCAATGATAAGGGAAGAAGAAGAAGAAGAAGATTGGATAAGTAGCGGCTGCTAGTGCAACTGCACATTTAATGACGCTCGCACAGTGAGAAATGCAAGAAATAGGACTAACATTGCGTAATAATGACAAAGTCATTCTAATACAAAAGACTAAGGAATCCAGATTAACTCCAGTTCAAACCAGGCATGGGTTTATTTGCATTCAATCCTTTTTTCACAGTGAAATTTTCAATTAATCTGGTCACAGTATACAGGCTACCGAAAGTGATAAAATTAGCAGTTCTATTTGTATGAACTATTTTACCCTACCATTATTTTAGTAACAATGATTCACTTCTATGGATTTTAGAACTTCACAGAGAATATGAATCAGGCTAAAATCACAGCAAGGGTCCAGTGTAATCCATAATACATTTTTATTTAACATTCCAAATGCGGAGAAACGTCGATATGAAAAACAGTTGAAACAGACAACGATGAGCCTTATTTATAAATCACTTGAATTTAGGGACTGAAATCGCTGGAGATGTATGAAAAAAAACGGTTCTGATAAAAACGCCACAATTAAGCACTGAGAACAAAACACTTAGCAGACAGACACATTTTAAGCGTACACATTGTTAGGAAACAGAGAAAATGCCATCGCAGAAGATCTACCCGTAGGCCATGTGGAAAAAGTTACTCCTTAAAAGATGTGTGCGTCTGGAAGATTTTCAGGTGATCTGGAAGTACATTCCACAGACACTGACCAGATAGTGAAGCATGGAAAATGGTCAACTCAGACTATCTCTTAATGCCCCTCCGACGGGGTATGTTCTGTGCATTGTTCAGAGGCATTTGGATGCTCAGATCCTAATCAAGTCTTCTAAGAATGAATCTCTTAGAACCTCCACTGCTATCTAATCCAGGTTCCTGGGACCCTAGCTGCTGTAGGGAATGTGATTAAAACCACCTGCTCTTTTAAATGTAGACCCAGTCTCTTTGAGTCTGTCTTCCACACTCTCAGAAGAAAGGCTTACGAGAGGCCAGTCTGTGTCTCCATATAGCAGTGGTTCCCAACCCTGTTCTTGGAGATCTACTGTAGCATCCTGTAGGTTTTCACTCCAACCCTAATTAGACACACCTGATTCTACCAATTTGAGGCTCAATGATATCTCTAGCTGTTGAATGAGGTGTGCTTTGTTAGGGTTCGAGTGAAAACCTACAGGATGGTAGATCTCCAGGAACAGGATTAGGCAGCCCTGATCTAGCTGTTGAACGAGGTGTGCTTTGTTGGAGTTGGAGTGAAAACCTACAGGATGGGATGTAATAATTGGGGGTAATAGTTGACCAAAGCCTTTCAGATTCAAGTCAATGTGTGGTAGCAGTATAAAAGGCCAACAGAATGCTAGGATACATAGCCAGGAGTATTGAGTATCAAGGAAGTTATATGCACCATATAGAATACTCTTGTTAGACCACACTTGGAGTACTGAGTGCAGTTCTGGGGTCTGCACTATAAGAAAGATATAGAGGCACTGGGAAAGGTTCAGAGAAGGGCAACCAGATTGATTCCATGTATAAAAGATAAGTTACGATGCTTTATCTGTTTAAGGTTAGTAAATGGAGACTTAGAGGGGATTTGATTGAGGCTTTTAAATTCATTAAAGGGTTTAAAAAATGTGAATTATAGGCTGGGTCTTCTTCAGGGAATAGCTTGCCAGGACACGTAGTGGAGGCAGAAACACTGGGGGTTTTCAAGACCAGGCTTGATACAGTGCTAGATACTATACTATTTAGCTTTTCGGAAAACTAAGCAGTAGGTACACTTATGGGTAGGAAAAGACGAGCATTGCTGGGCTGAATCGCCTGTTCTTGCCATTACCCTATGCTATGCTATGTTATCTCCAGGAATAGGTTGAGCACCGTTGCCATAGAGGAAGCCTATTTCAAGGGTTCTTTATTGGGCAAAATTCTTAAATCTGGGAGCATTCATACTTCTCAGAACTACCATAGAGGGTTCTGTAAAGTACCAAAAAGGGTTCCCTATGTAGACAAGCCAAATAACTTTTTCCTGAGAGTATATTTCTTTCTCCACAGTTTCATCCCACTGTCACTAAATATTATAGTTATAACAACTCAGCTGAAATCCACTGTGTACAATTTGGTTCAGTTTGAGTGATTTACTTAAGCCCTCAGTTTGATGGTGAGTTCAACTCAATGCAATTCAGTTCAGATCAGCTGAATGATATCTGCTGTTATTGACATGTGTTTTGAATGTCTATATGTTGCTTTTGAAAGTGCCATATAGCACTTATGAAGGGTTTATGTAGCTCTGATGAAAGACCTCTGAGCTTTGAGGCAGACATCCTCACAAACTTGAAAATGCAGTAGCCTTGTTCCTCTGATGTGGTTTAACTCATCGTGCTTATGAATATGCTGACATTCATTCACTCTGCAAATAGACTGAATGTAAACTAATGCTGGATTCAAGGCTTTCAATATAATACAGGCCATCATTGTAGGTCTGGCAGCTGGGCAGAAGCATTATGACATTGCAGCTGTGGTCATACGTGGAATTTTTATTTAAAGTTAGATAGCAATTATGTGGGAACACATACAGTATATAATTCCCTGTTAATAGCAGTCTGTAAGTTTTGGCTTTTATGTAGGCAAAATGTATTTGAATGTGGGAGTTAGCACACCTCTTTTTTGGCGGAGGAAAACTTATCATGCGGCCCCACCATTTCTCATTTTTATCATGAAAGTAGGAAATTAAAGAATGAAAAATAACATCCTGCTTTGTGATTTGTAGTGTATTGCAGAGTAAAATTCAGGTTATCCAACAAGATGATAAACACTTTGTACAGAGAGGTGGATGGGAAAAGTAGGAGCTCAAGCAAATTTTGAATTTGTACAAGTAAACCTGAGTAGAAATGCCTGACATAATGAAATTCTTAAAGTTCTTACGCTTGGTCAAGGAGGAAAAATTGGGACATAAAAGTAGGACGATAAAGAAAAGATGTGATAAAGTAAAACAGATGATGGAAACAGATTTTTAGAATAAATGATGACATGACAGGGACCTAAGTCACAAGCAGCCCCAAGAAAAAGGCGGTGTAGGAAAACACAACATGGCTGCCACTTTTTGATTTCTAAATCTTGTTGCGCCCTTTTCAGAATATTTGCACAACAGTAATTGGTGAAAACCCACACTGATTTGCATTTTGCTTTGCTGACTTTTCAGAAACTTTTGTGTAACATTTGGATGGAAACTTCTCAGTGCTGTGGTGACTGACTGCACTGTTCTAAACTGGCTGCCTCTCCAAGAGTCTCTCTCATTAATCTGAGGTAAATGAAAGCGTAATTTACTGAAGATTGCTGCTTTCAATCACTGTTATGCCATTAAGCCAAAATTAGACCAAGTGCAATATAGGACCCTTCAGTCCTTTCGTTGTTTCTGAAAATACCATTTCACGTTGGCGGGATTGTGCCTGTGATTGTGACTGCATACATTCTGTTATATAAACAAAAGTTATGTGGACAAACTGTAAAATGGAAAAGTTACACTTGCATCCATTTGTAAGTCAAAGTTACAGTAAGACTCATCATCCAGGTCTGCATCTCAGAAGGAGGGCACTACTGAAGTGCAGTTAGCTTGAGGTTTTCAGCATGCAATATGAGAAAGGCAAAGTCTTGCTAACCCACCGAAGACCTGTATTTACATTTTATATGTCTGAGCTGTGTGACGTGGTAGAGTTTGCCACACACACTTTTCTTCTGGGACTGACTCATTGAAACCATCTGCTCGCTTGCCCCGTATAAACCGAGGGCTCCAGTTTAATCACGGCGTTCTATTTTTGCGTCGGAGCGGTGGGGTTTCTGTTCTGGGAAGGTTTCCGTGGAAACGTAAGCGGTGTTTGGTCTGACGTGGAAAGGGGCGGGGGGGGGGGTAGATAGTGAGAGTGTATCCGTGAGTAAAGGTGGCGGTAACCACCTTCCGCTGCGGTGTGTGTGGGGGGGTGGATAGAGGATTCCACAGCACATGGGGTGAGGGAACTCAAGCAAACTTTCATAGGCCATCATGTTTTTTGTTTTTGTTGTTGTTGTTATTTAGCTGACACTTTTATCGAAAGTGACTTATAGCTGATTAAACTAAGCACAATCCCCATCCACAATGCGAGGCCTTGCTCAAGTGCCCTCATTGTGTGTGTGTGTTTATGTGTGTGCCCTTATATGCACACACACACACACACACACACACACACACCATCAAATAATGAAATAATGATTTGTGACTTTACAGAGTGAAGTGTGGTGCAGGAAATGGAGTGAGTGAAGAGTAAGTTGTTGGCAGATATAGAGAGTGACAGACGGAGAGGAACACAGACAGTACTGACAGTGCCCTGGGGCTTTCTGAGGGAGGACAAAGACATGTGACCACCAAAAACTTCATAATCCTGCCTGACGTTTTCCACAATAAATACTTCCCACTGGGATTTCAGAATTTCAGGAATGAATCCAAAAGTCTTCAAACGCATCTGTACATGAAAGCTGCCTCCGTCTCATCCCTTCAAACGAAAAAAGCCACCCCCACCCGTCAAAATATTCTCAAATCAGCAAAAAGGCAATTTCGGAAAGAAACATACTGTAGCGATTACATTCCCTCTTTCCCTCTCTCCTTCTGTCTCTCGGCAGACCATAGAAAATGGCTGAAAAATGGTTGAGAAGTGTATGTGATTACATAAAGTGTATAAGAAGTGTCAGTCATTGTGTGATGAGGTTGGGTCGGGATCGGTCTCTTTGCTGACAGACAGACAGTGCTGTTCTTTTGCTTTTTGGAGCCTGGATCCATAGAGGTGGCTACTCCCAGAGAAACTACCCAGACACAGATGGGGGCATCAGCAGTCAATTTGGGCCTCACAAAAAGATATCACATTGGGCACTACCATCCCTGTGTTACTGTAACCTCACCTCCAGAACCTGATAATCAACCCATTCTACACTTTAACTCAAATCTTGGTGCAGTTGAGCCAACCTAGAGGACAGAAGGCAGCGTTTGCCCTTTTTGAAAGTATTGCATATGTAGGTTCCATTACACCACACCAAGCTCAGTAAAGCATAGAAAAGTATTTCAACCCAAAACAATTATGTATTTAACCCAGGTCTGCTTTAAATAGCACTCAACGCTCAAACTGACAATAACTGACAAATAAAAAGTTACTAATGTCTTAATATTTTTGAGGGCCCCTTGGAATCAGCCTAACTGAACCCCCCCTCATGTGGCGCCACTGGTTACAGATATTTTCTTACTCCCGCCTCACGCAGAAAAGCTCCAGAAGTTCCAGCAGTGTAATATGACTGTCAGAGCTCTCTGTTATTAGAAGCATAACACCAACTGGCATGTTGTGGAAGTTCAAAAATCGCCAAGGAGAAATTATACCATTCACAACCACAGAGGGTCTGAGATTTTATGGGAAAATATTTCCTAAACTGCAATTCCGCTTCTTAACTCATTGAGAAGCGGGGAATAGGAGACAGCATTGGTACTTTAGGAACCACTCCACAGGGAATATGCAGTTTGAGAGTTTGCAGAGAATGGTGCGGAAAAAAATACAAAAAACAAAAAACAAAAACATTCAGTGAGCAGCAGTTCTGCAGACAGAAACGCAAACCTTGATAATGAGAGACGTCAGAAGAGAATGGCCAGACTGGTCAAAGCTGACAGGAAGGGGACAGTAACACAAATAACCACACATCACAACAGTGGTATGCAGAAGAGCATCTCTGAACACAAATAACCACATATTACAACAGTGGTATGCAGAAGAGCATCTCTGAACACAAATAACCACACATTACAACAGTGGTGTGCAGAAGAGCATCTCTGAACACAAATAACCACATATTACAACAGTGGTGTGCAGAAGAGCATCTCTGTCAAACCTCTAAGTGGATAGGCTACAGCAGCAGACAACTTAATAAGTCACTGAGTGTGAGAGAGCGAAGCTAAGTTTCAAAGTGAAGCTTAGCCTCTCTTAAGCCCCAGTTCCACTGTCCAAATGTGAAAATCTGCAGCAGAAACATACATCACCCACACACACCCCAGAAGCAAAGGCATTCATTACTGAGATGAATCTCACGGGCCGTAAAGGAGGGAGGGCCTTCGACTCGGCCACATCTTGGTTTAATCGACGCTTGCAACTTGAATGGGACTGTGTAATTAAAGGGTTTATATTCCTCTCCCTGCCTGTAGCTCACCCTGCTGTGTATTGAAAAACAGCGCTCTCTCCCAGGAGACTGCAGTCTGCACTGAGAGAGGGAGGGGGCACACAGATGAGATAATGGATCCACATCGTGCTCCCAACATTTCTGTGTGGGTGGCAGCTCGTGATTCACACAAACCTTGAAAACCCATTCTTCTGTTTCTTTTTTTTTTGTTTTAGAAGTTTGTAAAGTTTGCAAAGCGAAGTCTTAACCAGTTCAGAATAAAAGGGCAAGGAGATGACTTTTGTTTAAATAAAATAAAAAAAACAGACCATTTGAGTCAAAGCTCAGCGAAATGAACCCACTGATGCCCCAGACGTCGTGGGTTAGCAATTTATCCAGACAGGGAACAATGTCTGAAAATCTGCTATTCCCAGAGAAACCCCAGTAACCGTTGTCATGCAGTAATATATAGTAGCGTGGGGGTCCAGGCCTTTCCCAGGCTTCTGTTTTTACTGTACACGCAACGCCTCAAAGAGGCCTTGTGTCACCATTTTACTGGTCATCTTGAAATCTTCTAACAGCTCCATCCCACTACTTTCTGCTCACAGACTTGTTCCCCAGACACTACTCCTTATTGTTGCTCTCCTTGAGTGATTAGAGGATGAGAAATATTTTATCCTCACATAAAATTTTATTTTAACTTATATTTTATCTGTTGGCTCTATACAGAAAGCCCAAAGTGATACCAGGGGCTCATTCCAATCCACAATTTATCTTTCCTTGTCTCCTCAGTCCTCTACTCTTCCCAGAAATCACTTGAGATCTGCCATCTCTAAAGATATTCCGACCAGTTCAATGCTCCTTGGATGAGCTAGGAGCAAGGAGGCGCTCCCAAACACAGCTTTTGGCCACAATCTTATAAACACTGCTCTTGCCCACAGTCTCACAAACACTGCCCAACCCATTTCCAATATGCCAGTGAAGCACAACGCTTGGTCTGGCGTGGCCTGAACTTTCAGGAAAGAAAATCAAGGCCTGCGGTTTTACTGAAACAAAAGACACAGCAAGACACAGGGAAATATTATATTTATTGTTTGTCTTCAATTATGAAATGCCTATCTGAGAATTATGCAGGATTTCTCAATAATATCTCTAAAAAAAACTGTACAAATGAAACTACTGTTTCACAATTTTTCATTTCAGCACTAAAAGTGAACCACACAAACATATAGCCTCTTTGTCCATCTACCCTATAATTTCACATTTCAGATATTGATATTAGATCCCTCCCTGCCATAGAGAGTTAAGAAACAGTGACAAGGCCATATTTAATTAGGGGTCTTTGATAAAATGTTGATATTGGTTCCTGTTGATGACTGACAGTGTTTTTCTCCCCACTGGGAGTTTTTACCTCAATTGTTTCCTTTATGGGGGTGGTTTTCAGGCCTAATTTTCCTTCTGCTCGCTGTAAACCATCTTTGGGACAGATCTCTGTAAAGAGTGCAATACAAATAAAGCTGAAATGCAAAAAAATTGAATTGATGGAGCCAAACATCACCTACGCAACATTACTGGCCCTTAACCGACATAATCAACATCCATCCAACATCACCTACCCATCATCATCTATTCAACATCACCTATCTATGGACACTTATCCAACATCATCAATCCAACCTCACCTATCCAATATCATCTATCCACCATCATCTGTTCAATAGAATAATTAAACCTTTCATTTTAAAGGCTCGTAACTCTAAGGGATTACGTTATTTACGTTTTTTTCTGTGCAGAGATGTTCTGAAGCTGAAGACATCAGCAGATGCTGAAGCTTATTGGATTTGGCAGGAATGAGAGGGAAAAAGAATCGAATGCTTCAGCAAACAGAAGACAAGCTGCTTCTCCCCTTTGAAGCTGATCTTCATGGGAAGAGGACTTGGGAGCAGTAAGCCTGAGTGACTAATTGCGGTCGTTGTTTTCACGGGATGCTGAAAATGCTATCTGCGCTGGAACATGCTCTGTATGTGTGCTGTGTGTGTGTGTGTGTGTGTGTGTGTGTGTGTGTGTGTGTGAGCGCGTGTGTGAATGTATACGCTGTGACTGTATACACTATGTACACAGTCTGTGTGTGCCACTGCACTGTGGGTATGTATGAATGCATACTGTGTGCGTGTATGTGTGTGTGTGCACTGTTTCATTGTGGGTATGTGCGTGTCCGTGTGTGTGTGCTGCTGCATTGTCAATATGAGTGTGTGTGTGTGTGAGTACATTGCATTGTGGGTCTGAATGTGTGGGAGTGTGTGTGGGGGTACAGTATGAGTGTGTGTGTACTGTGTGTGTGGGGGTACTGTATGAGTGTGTGTGTTCTGTGTGTGTGTGTACTGTGTGTGTGGGGGTACAGTATGAGTGTGTGTGTTCTGTGTGTGTGTGTACTGTGTGTGTGGGGGTACAGTATGAGTGTGTGTGTAATGTGTGTGTGGGGGTACAGTATGAGTGTGTGTGTACTGTGTGTGTGGGGGTACAGTATGAGTGTGCGTGTACAGTTTGTGTGGGTATGTGTGCAGTGTGTGTAGCGCTGCATTGTGGGTATGACACTCTGCCAGCTCTTCCCAAGAGGAACAGCGCTGACGCCTCTGAGCCTAGCCAAGCGCCGCCACAGCCAATCAGACAGCGACGCTGTCACCGCTACCACGGGAACGGGGGCCAGGGAACATCTGAGAAAACAATCAAAGTCTACGCCACCCTCCTCCTGCAAAATCCCCCCCCCCACCCAAAAACCACTGAACCCCCCCCACGCAATAACTACTATACCTCAATCACTATATGCCACCTTCCTCCAGCAATCCCCCCCACCGAAAAACCACTGAATGCCCCCCCCACACACCTAATAACTGCTATACCTCAATCACTATATGCCACCCTACTCCTGCAAACCCCCCCCACCCAAAAACCACTGTACATTACCCTCCTCTTGAAAACCCCCCCACCCCAACCTAAAAACCACCTCACCCTCTTCCATCCACTCTAACAACCACTACACCCCCCGACCCAAGAACTACTACACCCCCCCACCAAAAACCACTACAAACCACCACCACCCCCCCCCCCCCCCCCTTGCAAAAAGTATTGGCTTGACGTCAATGTGTCTAGTTTGCATAATTTCTGCGGTCCCACAACACTTTGTCATCGAAGCATACATTAGCCTTACCATTCACTGCACCCCCCCCCCCACTCTAATAATCAGTGACCCCCCCCATCTACGCAATGATCTTTTACATTCATTCTTTAATTTAGCTGACAATTATCCAGCTAGTTAGCTACATAGAATTAAGTCAGCCAACCGGCAATAACAACAGCAACTTAAAAGAACCTGAGTGGATTTATCCCATTCATAAGAGCTGGTAACAGACATGGCAAACAGCAGTCCCAGACCAGCAAATGTAGACGCATCATCACTGAAGTATTAATGCAAATTAATGATACCACTCAATATTTATTCACCTAGAGGGGAAATTTCACTTTGGGATGGGAAACATTCACTAATTACAGAATAAATTTAAATATGTGGGCCTTGACACAAAATTCACAATTAACAAGAAATATAACGATACAGTCTGCTGTCTGCTTTGCAGTGAGTCATCAATGCGTCAAACCGTACAGCGGTTCAGCTCAAAAAATGAATGGACACATCTCCCGGTGCAGAGGAACTGCAAGGCATGGACTTGTTAATTTAACAGTCTGGAGTAATGCGGGCTGGCAATAATGTACAGGCTCTCTATCTGTGCATTAATATTTCAGCTCAGAATGAATTGGAATATTAATGCAGTGAGTCATAGTGTAGGCCAGGATTTAGCGTAGCGTCAATCAGGCCAAAAACACTCCGTCTGCCTAACACTGCAGAAATATGAAGCCATACAGTTGACTGTAGCCCATGGATAACGTGCAATTAAAATGCAACATCGAGTGAAACCTGCAATTACGTGATGTACTGAGAGGGGTGGGGGGGGAGTGGGGAGTGGGGCTGGGCGGGTGGATCAAGGCACATGCATGCGGTTTCCCTAATGAATACCCCTGGGGCACTCTTACTGGCCATAAGAAAAGAGCATTATGGGTTATAATGAGACAGAAAAACACAAAGATGCCTTCATGTGTGTACGTCCCTGACGCTGTGTTAACATTAAGGACACAGTAACACACAAACACACGTGGGACGGGTCCACTTTGATTATACGGCTGAACAAATTGGAGGCCGAGTACAAAGGAGAGGCGGCCATTAGCGGGAACGGCGAAGACGTCTCTGTTTTCTCCCAGCGCCAGTTATTACACTCGCCACCATGCACAGAAAAACAAACGCATTCTTAAAATAGAGCCTGAGACAGACGCATGTTTTTATACTTGTCTGCAGACTGTTTTTTATCACAATTTCTCAAGATCTTTCCTGATCATTGCACTTTGTTAATAAGAGAAACATTAACCTTGTGGGTCTCATTGCATGTCATTCCAACCAGTTTTCTGTAGATATGACAGGTGACATCATGATATGATAGACATTAGGTAAGGTGAAGATACTCCTGTCTTTCTGAGAGAACACTTTAGAAGGCCAACGGCAAAACTGTCAGATATTGATTCCCTAAATATGCAAAACAGGACTTGATATTTTGACTTGTGTCAAACGAGTGAAAATAACAAAAGCTACATAACAGAAAAAATTATGTCAATAAAAAAAATTACCTCTACACTGTGATCTCGCCAATTGTAGTTTCAGAGTCTTGAGTCTGAAACTACCGTACAGCTAATTTACAGCCCACAGACAATAAAAGATAGTAGCATCGGGTAGGAGCTGTTTTATCAAAGGCAGGGATGAGAAAGGGGTTTGTCCTCATCGCCCGGATTGATTGCTGTAATTAAGGCCGTTGAAGAGGGATTTTCATGCCGTTGTGTTAATCAGCGACACGCGCTCAGAATTCCAGAGCTCTGTCGGAGTCTCTCCGTGGCCTCCGTGCTTCTAACATCAAATATTATTTTATGATCTGAGCGTTCGAGGGAACTCATTACTCCGCTAAATCTGCAGACGCCCAACATCTGCCCCGCAGCGATGACGGGGGGGTGCGTGTGTCCTGAGCTCTGAAAGGCTGAAATTAGAAAGGTTAATGACGGGGGTTTCCCTGGTGGTCCCAGAGGCAGGAATGATGCCCCACGTACAGTACATAAGGAGACTGCACTGTTAAATTAGGGTAAGGGAGGCCAGGGATCGTTCCTTTCGTGAATTCCATTAAATATCTGTCTTTGTGGATCGGATTATGTAAGAACTGAGAGAATGTAATGTTCATTTAAATTCCTCGCTCAGTTCGACAAACCCCAAATTATTCCTGTGCAGTGAATAATTATACACAATTATGGCATTTTATTTCAAATTTTCTAGTTGAGCTGAGCAAATCATTTAAAGAACACACCACAATAGTCTTAAAGCACAGAATTCAGCCTTCCAAAATCAGTAGATGTGAGCCAATAAGTGTTTCTCATAAAGACTTTATAAAGCATCTATATGCCTTTATAACCATGGCACAATAAAAGCAATACATAAACAAATGGTATGCCTCATAATGGGTTATATAACACTGTCCTATGCAAGATGTTACGCCAAATGTGTCATAACCGGCTAATGACTAAAAATTATAAAGGATAACCTAAAACATCCAGTATATAGGATGTTATTTGTGACATAACTCATGATATCGCTTGACATCAGGAAACAATGAAATCCGAGGGAAGTTAGCCCCCTTGACTCCTGTGACAGTAGCCGTAAATACTCTTGTATTTAAAGTGAACTTTACTACGTATTTATTAGACTTATTTTTTAGACTTATTATGTCATCTGGTGCTGTAGCCTATCCACTTAAAGATTTGACACCCTGTGTGTTCAGAAATGCTCTTCTGCATACCACTGTTGTAATGTGTGGTTATTTGCATTACTGTCACTTTCCTGTCAGCTTTGACCAGTCTGGCCCTTCTGCTCTGACCTCTGTCATTAACAACGGATTTCTGTCCGCAGAACTGCTGCTCACTGGATGTTTTTTGTTTTTCATACCATTCTCTAGAGACTGCTGTGCATGAAAATCCCAGGAGATCAGCAGTTTCTGAGATACTCAAACCACCCTGTCTGACACCATCATTCCACAGTCAATGTCACTTAGATCACATTTCTTCCCCATTCTGATATTTGGTCATAAAAACAGCTGAACCTCTTGACCACGTCTGCAAGCTTTTATGAATTTAGTTGCTGCTACATGATTGGCTCATTAAATTTGCATTAACAAGTGGGTGTACAGGTATAAATAAAGTGATCACTGAGTGTATACCAGTATGGAAAGTCTTCAAATGTGATAACTGTCCACTACCAGCCTTTTTAATTTATAAAAAGGTGCCTCTTGTTCTCTCCACTGGAAAGAGGTGGACACACTGGAGTCATAAGAGGACATTTGTGGGTGGCCAATGCTCAAAAAGTGTTTACGTAAATCTCCATTTATGATAGACAACCCTCGTGTAAAGTACAGCTATGACCAGCTTGAAATTCCAGCTACCATCTGCTTCAAAACATAGCTAGAGCCAGCCAAACCATATTGAGTATGGAGCTGGTCAGAACTGGTCAACCAGCTACCAGCGGTTTCAAAACCGCGCTTGAGCATTTTTTTTCAGCAGGGAACACACACAGGCTGTTGTTGATTGTACCTCATATGTGCGTGAGCATGTAATAATGCTGGTGTGAATGTGGTAAGTGTTGATTTGAATGCTTGTCGCACTTCTCTGTACATAATTACTGCAGTAATCTGAGATGCCTCAGTGGAGTTAAAAAGGTAATTATGACAACGGGCCCAAACTTTTCCATTGCTCGCTGGTTTATTTGGCTGTGTGTTACCGTGCTCATACAGCAAGATCGCAGAAATCAGAGAGAGAGAGAGAGAGAGAGAGAGAGCAAGACAGAGAGAGAGAGAGAGAGAGAACAAAGAGAAAGACCACCTGTCTAGCCACTCTTTCTGCCAGAGCTGTGAGGAACTCTCAGTTGGACAATAGGATCTTACAGACGTTACTCTGGCGCAGACAACAGTGGCTTGACGTGTTCCGGTTAATTTGTTAAGCAGCCATGATGGCTTCTGTTTCACATTCTCTCTCTTTCTTCTCTCTCCTATAGGGAACTGTGGACTAGTTCAGGTGTGTAAAACCCAAGAATCAAGCTCAGAATACAACATGTTTGGACAGATGGAGAAAGGTTTACACGAAGATGGAGTGGTTAGCACCCATCGCAAGAAGGAGGTTCTGGGTTTGAATCCCAGCCAGCCAGATCCACTCTGTGTGGTGTTTGCATGTACTCCCTGTGTTCACGTGGGTTTACTACAGGTACTCTGGTTACCACCCACACTCAAAGACATGCAGGTCAGGTTAGGTGTGGTCTTGCCATTGCTCTTGACCACTCGCCTCAGAACTGGAGTTGGTCCCTGGGTGCTGCACTGTGGCTGGGTCAAATGCAGAGGACAAATTACTCCATGGGGCCAATAAAGTATATCTCTCTTTCTTTCTCTAAAGAACAAGAGCATTTAGATGTGCTAAAATGACAACAAAACTAATACAATAACATTTCACAAACGTTTCCTGCGGTATTTCTCAGAATATTTGAACATGCCAAACAAATTCAAGTCCAATTTATTTTTTTGGGACTATCAAGTCGTGGTAAAAAGATAGATCTAACATTGTAGCCATTACTTATTTTTTTGTTGTTCATTCTTTGTTATTGATCTGTGAAGTATGATACATTTGGACACTTTTTTACTCTGCTCTGATTTATGAAGGCCGAACAAAAAACTCCCAAGTGCTGCACTGAGTGTCCAAATTTAACAGGAGTGGTTAGTGACAGACTCCAGTACTGTCTGTCCATTTATTCCTCTTTAGGAACAGCAACATGAACCCATCCATGAGTCCAATTAGTGGCTTGTGACAGTCAGCCAGGGGTGGATTCAGGAGACAAAACAGCAATAAAAAAATCTAAAAAAACATCTGACATGTCTACATAATTACTCTCAAAGAGCAAGTCTGGACTTCAGCACAAAATGAACTGCCACACAATAATCTAACTGAGTTTGCAGCAAAAATAAATATAAATACAATACATTGTTTTGCAAACAGATATTTGCATTCCATTTTTATTATTATTGAAATAAAATTAGAGAATGAAAGTGAATGAACAGCATGTACAATAATATTGCGCTTTTTAACAGACTTACACGGAAGTTATAAGTCACAGGGTCTCTCTCTCTCTGCTGTTTTATAACCTGGGCCACTCTGGTCTACTGAAGCCCTTTAAAGTCTAACCCAGAGGGTTAAAGTCTAAAACCCATTAGAAAGAGTCCTGACTAAATTGGCCTACAGGCTATAAAGCACTGAATGGCATCATGGCTGTATGTCTGTGCATACATGATATGACTATGATATGATACTAAATGACAGATCTAAGAATTGACAATGCTGTTGCCATTCCTGTCTCAGAACAGGTACATCTTTATGACATAATCATTTTGGGTTTCTGAACCTGGCTGTGCTGTATCGGCAGTGCCATTGGAGGAGAGACATTGATACACCCTTAAATACACCCTATTTCACTGTTAAAACAGCCATTATTTGGTTATTCTTTTATGTGTCACAAAAATAATTCACAACTCGCTGTGCTGCTAAAATCTCTATTGACAGGCTTAAGGTATAAACATATTTTATATATACATCATTTATTTTGATAATAATAATACAATAGCATAATTAGTTTACACTGAAGACACATAGAAGAATTTATAGGCAAGTCTGTTACATGTCTGTGACCGCAAATTGTTCACAGAACTTGCATTTTTGAGACCACCTCTTACAATGCACTTCATTTTTTAAACTCTGTACAGCCCAAATCCACCTAAATCCACCCCATATGTAGGATGATTAATAACGCACAGATATAAGTCTGAAACTGATATACAGTTTTCCTTTAGCTTACATGGGCTCTGTGTTAAGATCAGGGAGGCTCGCTTGCCAGAAGATCATCATAGCGAAGTTGCCATTTTACAGTACTGATTAGTATCCGACTCCCCTACAACATTTGATCTGATTGGATGAAAATCTGGTTTTGCGCTGCGTGAGCCTATTTAATTGGACGAGAGCACCATAATATATAACTGATGTTGTTTTATTACACATTTGTTCACACAGAGATTCAGTGGATAACCCCTAAATCACCACAATCCAGCTTGCACTGAGCTTGGATTTATTAAAAATGTACAGGGTTAGTGCTGGCTCTTCACTTTACCTTCGTTCAAAAATGACTACTTTATAATTTAGAGGTTGTCTACCCCTTACATCTAGTATATTCATAAACTATTATGAAAACATAAATAATATTGAAAAAACATTATTATGCAAAATAATTATGCATCAAGAATTGTAATAACATTGGGATTCATAACCTAGGGTTGTAATATTTTAAATGTTATTGTTAATGCATTTAATTTAAAATATGTTTTTAGTGTTGCCTGCTTCAGAATAATGAGGGAAAATAATTGTCATGGAATTTGGATGCAGATTTATTTTCTTTTTTGGTAGTCCAAAAAATTATTTGTATGTTACACAGATCTGAGACTGTTCATTGCTATTATTTCCCATTCCTGTCTGTGTTCGCACATTGTATAATCTGGTCCTGCTACATTTTCCAAACAAACAACATTTGCTCACTTATAATGGCATATGCGACTATTGTGCAGGGCAATAAATGTAATACTAATAGCTCACATGGGTGCCATGTTTGGCATTTTTACTGTTTTATTATTTTATATTACATAATCCTTGGAAACCTTTTCAATTGAATGAACTGGTGGAATTTAAATGGAATTGGCCCGGTCCCTGGCGGATATCGATGTCAGCTTCGCTCTTCGGAGAGACGAGCTAAAACTGCTCTTAAAATGGAGGCGTTGTCATATTGGGGGCTTTACAGGGAACCCCCTTGGGTGAGGACAGTGAGAGAAGTGAGCGAACTAACGAAAAATTCCCGAATGGAACCGTGCCAAAGATTGTGGAATTTGCACACTTCCGGAAGGTTAGGGTTACCGTTAAAAGGCAGAGAAATGCGAGTTAGCATCATTCCCTTATTCCAGTTCTAACAGAGTGCAGATGTGCCCGACATGCCCCCATCCCGCTTAGTGGAAACCCATTGAAAACGATCCCCTTCCCCCTGCATACAAACACATGCTGTATACTGTATACTGTATACTGCAGACAATGTGCTGGATACAGTGAGAGAGGAGATGAGTAAGCCAGGGTAGGGCTTGGTGTGCCTCAACCATTTAAAGAAAAAGAATGATGTTTAAATCTGGAAATAAACACCCCAAACCACCAATTCCCCCGGACTGGGAAGCTGGACAGACTGAGGGTCTCCTTCCCGGTTTCAAGTTTTGAATTTTCCGACCCTGAATATCCAAATGGATACTGGACTTGGAATATTATGTGAACAAGGCTGCGGGTGAGGTTTTAACTTTTTATTTCTTCGCTGTGGATTCACTGAGAAATGAATGAATGGACATTTGATGCCCTTTGATGTTTCATGTCTTTTCCTTTTACTGAAATTGATTTGAGGTTTATGGAAATGTAGGGCAAGCTCTGATGGCATGAGTAAGCCAGGTTCTTGTTCACTCATATATTTCTTTTGATTAATAAATTGGATTGCTTCTTATATCTTTGAGACATTTATGGATTGCTCGTCTATCAATTCTGTAGGTTAAAATGCCCCCTAAAGTTTATAAGCTCACTTGTTGCACTAGTGTTAGTGACAATGCAGGCCCACATTTTTTATTAAAGAAGTATCATTTTGGTGCTGTATAGCAGTATGTGCCCTGAAGATCACTGGGTGCTCTTATACACCCTGACAGACTCATATAGGCTTTAAAATTAGTTTATGGCTCAGTGAGAGATGTACACTTTATTTCTGTTTGACGGTGGAGTGTTGAATTCATTAAACAAACCGCAGCGCTGCTTTCACAGGCTGCTGAGCCTCAGTAGCGTTGTGTGCTACGACAATAACGGCACAACACACAGGCCCGGGCAGGGCAGCAGTACAATGGCACAGAAGCAGGAGCAGAAGGAGAGTGACATCACCTTCCTGGAGCGGTGCAGTGGATAGTGTTGCTTACATCATGACCCTCCCTAGTGCCGGGACAGGGGTGGGGGGGGCCCCCTCATCCGGCCAGATCCTGGGCCCCCTCACCCCACCTGAACCCGGGGCCCCTCACTCCACCACAATCCAGGCCCCTCTAAAGCATTGGGGGCCACGGCCCCCGAAAAATCATTGTTCCAAGCTGCTGCCTGCGCACACCCCCACACAGAGTGAGGGGGTGGGGGGGGGCGGGGGGGCGGGAGTAGAGACGTCTCCCCAAAAACAAAGGGACAGGCAAAACCAATAAGCCCGAAGAGTCCCGGGGAACGTCCAATCCTTTTCAGAGCGTCTCATTAAACCGCCATTCTGCCCTCTTCACGGCCACAAGAGTGTCCCTTTTATGTCTCTGCACAGAGCCTGGCATTGTGTGCCAGCCGGTACTTACTGCAGGAAGAAGGCTCTCCACACGGCTACCTTTAGTGCTTCGTAAAAGCGGGGACTGGAGGGGGGGGGGGATGCCCCACTAAAACCCCATAAGGCCAACTGTGTGTTAGAATTCCGCTCAAAGCCCCAGGAAGAATGTGGAAAAACAACGCACGGTCGGGATTAACCCTTCCCGCCGGCTGCCACTCACACACCTTCCTGTGCAAACGCATGGCGCATGGCGCATCGCTCGCATTCCTGTCTTATCTGCGGAGGCTCTCAGAATGCAGAAAATGCCCCGGCCGAGCGTTCTCTTCTCCAGCCAACAATCAGAACTCCTGAATGACACCTCAATAACAAACGGATAAGGCTCGCAGTGGACGGAAAACATTCCAAACCGGAATGTTGTCCCAAAACTGTGTTGACTTTGGGCTGCAGTTTTTAACCCAGTGTTGTCATGGGTTCTTCAGAGCTCAATTGGGCATATTTAGGCATTTTTATTGGAAGAGAGTTTACATTCTGTGACTAGTGGGTTTTGGGTCAGATCTGCATTTCCTTAATGCTTGAACTAGAGGCCAAATAGAAACGAATATGTGCTGGTTTTGGGAAGGTCATTGTTTCCATAAAAAAACTTTTTCTTCTTGACAAAATTTAAACCACAAAAAAAGAAAAAAATGGTTCAAATGTGTTCATCAGAACACATTTTCAGGGACACCAAAACGCAGAAATGAATGTATACATTTATCATAATAAAATTACATAAAATTTGAAGTACTGACAATACAACGTTAAAAAAAGGAACTTCTGCATATTTTCTCATTCTAATAAGTCAAAATTAAAAATAAGCAGCATTTCAGATACCGTTTTCATTAATAACTGTCTCCAATAAACACTGTTCTGCAGAGGCTTCTCCCCAAGCCTGTTTCTTTTCACTCCTTCCAGATACATGGAAATAATCAGGAGCTGAAGCGGCTGCTAATCGCTAATTACTAATTGCCTTATTAAGAACCGCAAAACAGTGCCTTTCGATAGGAGAGTAATTACATGTTTGGCTAACGGCTGAATTTGCAGAACTTACAGACAGAGAAAGGGATGATTACATACTGAACATGTACGTACGTGATATAGAGTGAGGTTATAAAACCCATTAGAAAGAATTCTGCTGGAACACGTTTCCTTCACTGTTAACGTCTACCTGCAAGGAACCTTTCAATGGCAGATGAATTTGCATATTATCCATCAAATTATTAACATATAAGCCGTGAGTAGAACAAATAATCCATATCTGCGGCTTAAAGTCAAAGTGAATGTTATTTTTACACACCTCACAAACGTAGTTCATACCAATGCTGCTTAACACAGCAGAAACTGCTCTTACTTATGTACAGCAGCCTCGTAATTACAGTCTTTTACCTGCGAATGTTTGATTGGGTAATTAAACCTTTCACCTCAACCCTCAACCTTAATTAATTATTCGGCAGGCAGCCATTACAGAGTTAATCAGAGAACAGGGTGCGCCACAATCAGCTGTGCAAACATCACAACAACAAAAACCCTGGCAGATGCTCTTTTTTAGCTCGTAAAAATAGCAAGAAATGTGTGGCTTTCAAAACATATGTGCCTTCCACGTGTCTGTGTGTGTGTGTGTGTGTATGTGTGTGTATGTATATGTACTGAATATATAAATTATAGTATATTGCAAAATGTATTTATATATTTTCACTAGAGACAGTGCACATTAATCAACATGTTCAGTTTCCACATCAATGTAAATGTGCCAGCTAATGAGTTAGCTAATGAGCTCATTTTAGTCCCTAAGATGCATGTCATTGGACTTAATATACCAATAAACATAATATAACAAAATATACCAATTATTACCTTCTGGAATGGGAAGGAATATAACGAACATGATGTATTATTAAGCACAAAATACAATATACAGTATTGGCATGCATTGAAAATACATGAGGAGTACCCCATATATATATATTATATATATATGTATTACACAGTATGTATTATAGAGAGTATTTTTCAATATAAGGCAATATATTTTTGCAGCCTAAGGCTACAGCTCACTGAAATAGCTCAAATGTTGTATGGCAAAGGACTAAAACTGTTCCAAGAGGGCTTGAAGTGGGGTATAAAGCTATATTACAGTGATTCTATATGCAGTGGGTTGTAAGATGGGGTATGAAACTATATTACAGTGATTCTATAGGAAGTGGGTTGTAAGATGGGGTATGAAACTATATTACAGTGATTCTATATGAAGTGGGTTGTAAGATGGGGTATGAAACTATATTACAGTGATTCTATATGCAGTGGGTTGTAAGATGGGGTATAAAACTATATTACAGTGATTCTATATGCAGTGGGTTATAAGATGGGGTATAAAACTATATTACAGTGATTCTATATGCAGTGGGTTGTAAGATGGGCTATAAATCTATATTACAGTGATTATATATGGATTCATATAGGCCAAAGGGAACACTAGACAAGATGCATGCAAATACAGTGTACATGGACATTGGCTATAAAAACGTTTTAATTCCATAACTGAACCAATGTTTTTGGCAACATTTTAACAAGAGGGTGGAGTCACCGGGTGCACTATTCCTCATCCAGGGGGTTCCAGGATGGCCCGGGAAGTGCTGGTGTTAAAGGTGAGTTCCGTGACCGGATTGAAAGGAAATTCCTTAAAATAAAAAAGATGGTCTCTCTGTATGGAGAGGGGCTTTGTGGGAAATGAGAGAGGGTGGGGCGTCGGCCCTGGGTGGGGGGATAGGGGTCAAGTCTCAGCGCTTTGGGCTGAGTGCCCCCCCTTGAACCCCCCCAGGCTCGGGGTGAGCAGAGGAGGTGTGGGACTGGGGCACACCCCATCATAGATCCATCTGAAGGGGCAATTTGGACATCCTTTCATTTGAAAGCATCTCTGCTATATAACTCACTGAAGACAGGGGGAGGGGGGGCTCCGTATGCCTGCTGTGTTAGTAAACTCACAGCACCATGTCAAGTGCTCCCCCAGCGAAGATATTTCATTCACCACATAAGACCCTGGTAAATACCTCTGGATGAATACAATCTCCCGTAGTGGGGTTTTTGCATTACTACATGGCATCCATTTTATAAAGCTGGAAATACACTCGCTGAGCTTCTTTTTAGGTGTTTATTAGAATATTCTTTTTACACTTACTGGTCTACTGCTGTAGCCTGTCCACTTAGAGGTTTGACACATTCTGTGTCCAGAGAAGCACTTCTGTTGTACACACGCTTGTAATGCATGGTTATTTGGGTTACTGTCACCTTCCTGTCAGCTTCGACCAGTCTGGCCCTTCTCCTCTGACCTCTCTCATTAACAATATGTTTCTGCCCATAGAACAACTGCTCACTGAATGTTTTGTTTTTCGCACTATTCTCTGCAAACTCTAGAGACTGTTGTGTGTAAAAATCCCAAGAGATCAGCAGTTTCAGAGATACTCAAACCACCCTGTCTGGCACCAAAAATTCCGATTTCATTTCTTCCCTATTCTGACATTTGGTCTGAAAAACAGCTGAGCCTCTTGACCACGTCTGCGTGCTTTTATGCATTTAGTTGTTGCAACATGATTGGCTGATTAAATATTTGCATTAACAAGCTGCTGTAAAGTAAAGTAGGCGGCACGGATGGTGCAGTGGGTAGCACTGCCGCCTCACAGCAAGGAGGTCCTGGGTTCGAATCCTGGTCGGCCGGGGCCTCTCTGTGTGGAGTTTGCATGTTCTCCCCGTGTCCACGTGGGTTTCCTCCGGGTTCTCCGGTTTCCTCCCACAGTCCAAAGACATGCAGGTTAGGCAGATTGGAGAGTCTAAATTGCCCGTGGGTATGAGTGTGTGAGTGAATGGTGTGTGTGCCCTGCGATGGACTGGCGACGTGTCCAGGGTGTATTCCTGCCTTTCGCCCAATGTATGCTGGGATAGGCTCCAGCGCCCCTGCGACCCTGTTCAGGATAAGCAGGTTAAGATAATGGATGGATGGATGGATGTAAAGTAAAGTGGGCTAAAGATTCAAACCTTTAGGCTACATGACAAGCTCCATAGCCAAAATACTGCACTACCAGACCAGGGTACAGTATATCACAAAGCAGGATTATTGAGTTAGCTGGATAAGTTTGCTAGTAAAACCCGGAACAGCTGTTTTCACTCCTGGTCCTGGAAAGCCGCAGGGTGTGCTGGCTTTAGTTGTTACTCAACTGCTTAAATTGAACAATCAAATGCTAACTCGCCTCACCTGGTTTCATGGGTCTGAATTAGTTGCTGATATTAAGGTGAAAACAAAAGCCAGCAAACCCTGCGTCTCTCCAGGACAAGGAGTGAGGACCACTGCTTCAGTCTAAGTTTCAATTTTGGAAGGGTTCCAGGTTTTACATGGTGAACTTATCCAGCTAACTCCTGCTTTCTAATATATACGCCCCTTCAGTGTCTGGGAGATGGAGCACACCGGCCAAAGGGTGAATATTCCTAGAAGAGAAAATGCCACAGTGAATCATTCCACACTTCCATTCACTGAAAGATATAAAGATGCTTTAAAGATGCTTTTAACTTTTTTTAAACTAAATTATTTCCTTTGATGTTGAAGAAAGAAAGAAGGCATTTTGAAAGCATATCTCAAAAGTATGAAGTAGTTTCAGGTGGGGGTGGGATGCCAGACCAAAGAGAGAAAAAGAACAAAGTACATCACTCAAAGTGTTTTTCACTTCTTATTCAGCTGCTTAATTATGTAACTGCTGGAGTTCCTCGTAGAATGGACGAAGTTAGAAACGCCATCTTGAAATTGTGCTGTCTTGCCATGCACTGGAACCACAGATTGTATGAACTAACCAGATCGTCAGCTCTGTATACTTAATACTGACTCTGTTGACCCCTGTCCCTGTCAAAAGCACCTGCAATGAGCATGCGAGCGTCAGTACTGGACCTTGGAGCAATGGAAGAAGGTTGCCTGGTCCGATGAGTCAGGTTTTCTTTTTCATCATGTGGACAGCCGGATACATGTTCACCGTTTACCTGGGGAAGAGAAGGCACCAGGATGCACTGTGGAAGAAGACAAGCCGGTGGAGGGAGAGTGATGCTCTGGGCAATTTTCTGCAGGGAAACACTGGGACTGGGTATTCATGTGGTCAATCTTACATGCGCCACCTACCTGAACTTTGTTTCGCGGATAAGATACAGCCCTTACTTAAAAGATCTGCTGCTAACCACAGGGCACCTTCAGAGGTCTTGAAGAATCCATGCCTGAGCAGGTCAGAGCTGTTTTGGCGGCACGTGGAGGCACAACAGAATAGTAGGGCATAATGTTTTGGCTCATTGGTGTATATTGAAGCAGTTTGGCTAAGTGCCTTTTTCAAGGATACTACAGCAGTGTTCTGCCTGGGAATCAAACCTACAACCTCTAGGTCACAGGACAAGGTTCCGGGCTTTACTCTGTGAACTATCCAGCTAACTCAGTAATCCTGCTTCATGACATATTGATACAACTCACTGACCAAGGGCTGAAAGTTGCTACAGGGGAAAAAAGCAGAGTGAATAATCATTCACTGAAATAAATGTGATATGAAAATGCTTTAACGATGCTTTTAACTTTTTTTTTAAAACTAAATTATTTCCTTTGATGTCGAGGAAAGAAAGAAGGCATTTTGAAAGCATATTTCAAAAGTATGAAGTAGTTTCAATTGGGGGAGGGAGAAAAAAGTACATCACTAGAAGTGTTTTTTACTTTTTATTCAGCTGCTTAATTATGTAACTGCTGGAGTTCCTAGTAGAATGGAAAGAAATGCCATCTTGTAATTTTGCCGTTTTGACATGCACTGGAACCACAGATTGTATGAACTAACCAGATCGTCAGCTCTACATGCTTAACACTGACTCTATTGACCTCCAGTGCCCTTTTCACACTGTCACTGGCAAGTCAAAATGGAATCAAACTGGAATCCCACTCAGTTTCAGAAAGTTAAGCTGTAGTTTTTCAATAAAATAATCTGCCAAATGTCTACATATAAAAGAAGGAAAGAGGCCTTGTTCCTCAAAGTAGCCAAAGCTAAAGGTGGTGTTGAATGCAGTATCCAGTCAGGTGGCAGATAGAAGCTGTATATACAGTGGGCTCTAGAATTATTGTCACCCATAATAAAAAGGGTGAAAAGAGCCTGCATATAATGAACAACATGGATCATAATGTTTTTTTATTTAGAAATCTATTTTCTTCTGAAAACCACATGTGCCAAAATTATTGCCACCCCTAACAATTATTGAAAATAAAATCAACCAAAAAGAGAAATTGGCAATACAATTCTACTTAATATAGTTCATTTCGGTCTAAAGGAACTATAATGTGTGATTCCATCACTTCCTGTTTCACTAGAGTATAAAAAATGAGATAACAAGCATGCAAAATCCCTTTGTCAACCATTAGCATGGGAAAAGCCAAAGAACTGTCAATTCAGAAGATGGTCGGGTAATGTCAGGTAATAGTAACCCAAGGATCACGGTTTAAGAATCGCAGAGTTGGATGTGTCTTGGGGTCACCAAGTCTGAAACCAAAAACATAAAAAGGCACCTCCATCCCAGCAAACTCTTTGGAAGGGTGGCACAAAGACAGTCCTTAATGAGCACAATACATAAAACCATGCATCTGGAGTTTGCCAAACCTCATTGAAATTATGATTGGGAAATTGTGCTTTGGTCAGATGAGACCAAAATGTAATGTTTTGGCATTACACACCATCAACATGTTTGGTAACAAAATGGAATACATACAAGGGGAAGCACCTCATAAGTAAAAACCTCAAACATTTTCTGCAATGGCCATCTTATTCTCCATCCCATGAAAAACCTGTGGTCTGAAGTGAAGAGGGGGGTATCCCAAGGATATCAATGATTCTGAAAGGTTCTGCATGGAGGAATGTGTTCTCTCTCAAATTATAAAAAAAACTACTCATGGTTGTCAAGTATTAAACCAGGGGTGCCAATAATTATGGAACCTGTTTTTTATTTGAAAAATGTAAGATTTTGGTTGATTCCATTGAATCATTAATAAAGCACACTGCTTTACACATGTATAAAGCTTATGCCAATGACTATATTATTTTTTAGTTTACAGCATTTTTTGTGCATATTTATCAAGGGTGCCAATAAATCTGGAGCCGCTGTACAAGGTGGTGGTTTCACCGGTCTGATCCCAGCAGTAATTAATTAGTGTACCATAACAGTGTTTATCTCCTCAACAAATATGTAAGCCTCTTGAAAATCTTTTCCCATTTTGCAAAAATAAATGTCCATCAGTGGCTGTTATGAAACAATCTCAGCCATAATACTGTAAATATTTACACAAAAGTACTTTAAAAGTTTGAAGAGTCTAAATGGAGCCTCACTGTAGATAGATGGAAACCCAGAAACAGTTTTTTGCTAAATTAATTCAACTTGCTAGAGTGCATTGATTTAGTAAAATATATAAAATACATTTCGAAAGTAATCCAAAACATTTTAATGATATCAAAGCAAAACATTTTTTACAAACAGTAATTTCGGTGCTGGCGAATAAACACTCAAATGTTTTGTACTTTCTCTAATTTGTGGAGAAAACGCATCATCTTTCAAGTACCTTGAAATAAGTGCTTGCTTGGGTGTGCGGAACTATGGCTGGAAAACGTGCTTTCCTCCACTAATGCCTCCCTCGGACGGGGCGCTGAGAACCGTCGCAGACAAAAGGAGGAGGACTGCAACAGCTCAGCCCGAGAGTCTGTCACACCTGCTCCAGAGAGGAAGCTATGATGTCACCCTCTTGGCACAACTAGAAAGCATCACAGAATGAAGAGCGGGGGAAACTGCCTGCGTGTTTGTGTGTGTGCGCGTGTGTGTCCGTCTATCTGTCTGTCTGTGTGTGTGTCTGTCTCTTAGTCTGTGTGTGTGTGTGTACAGTATGTGTGTGAATGAGTATGTGTCTGTCTGTGTATGTGTTTGTGTGTTTGTATGTGTGTGGCATTCTGTCTGTGTCTGTCTGTCTGTGTGTGCAGTATGTGTGTGTGAATGAGTATGTGTCTGTGTATGCGTTTGTGTGAGTGTGTATGTCTGCTTTTCTGTCTGTGTGGGTGTGTCTGCATACTGTATGTGTATCTGTGTGTGAATGTGCGTGTGCAAGAGTCTGTGTGTGCATGTGTATCTGTATGTGTGAATGTTTGTGTGTGTTTGAGTGTGTGTGCTTTTGTCTGTGTTTACCGTACGTGTATCAGTGTGTGAGTGTGTGTGTGTAGGGAAGGGGCTTAAGAAGCTGTTCATTTATTTATCGTGGACCGTGAGTTTCTTGCGGGTTTAGGCGTATTAGCAGTAGATTATACTGTACGCCATTGTGGCTCTTTGTACATTGCTCCTATGGGCCTTCTCTCTGTGCACAGCCTGGCAAAGACTCAAAGAAATAATACATTTCACATCTATACAAAATTCTCCCTAATTACCTTTGAGGGGAGTAGAGAGGAGGGGGGTGGTGGAGTTAGGGAAGGGGGTTGAGGGGGGGGGCATATTAAAAGTGCATGGAAGAGAAAGGCGTGGCATTCTTTCACTGCACTTCACGCATGTAATAAAGAGATGAAGCAGGGGATGAGGGCTTATAAAAGTGGGGCTCATTCTGAGAGTGTGTGTGGGGGGAAGGGGAGGGGGGTGCATTTCTGAATAAATTAATTACCCGGATTGGTTTTTGTTGTTTGGCGGGAGGCGGGAGGGGGGGGCGGGGTGTGATTTTGGGGTGGAGGGGGATTGTGAGAACTGGGAGACCTGGGGCCCAGGCTGCGTGACACCGCGTAAAAAAAACAGCCTCTTCTGCCCCCCCACCCTCCCCTCACAGACCTGGGGGGGTCACGCTATTATCCCTCCTCTCATGGAGCCACGCATTTGGAGAGGATAATTAAAGTCCTGAAGAGGGAGGGGGGGCAGGAAAACCCCCCCCCCCCCGCATACAGAAACAAGGATGTGCACCCTGCCGAGCCCATCCATTGGCCAGACATCTGCCTCATTATAGCTCCCCCCCCCGGACAAAGAGGGACATGGGGGGGTTTGTTTGTGCAAACCCACTCAGCCCCCCCCCAACAGGAAAGGAAAAATAGTGCTACGTTCCTCTGTGGATGCGCTACTCACGGCTATCCTACACCACACACAACACAACTGTTTATGCAACTTTTATTTAACCAGCTTAAAGTGGTTCAGAACAAATTCTGACTAAAAACATTCAATAAAATAAAATCATGATTGGATGAAAGTAGAAACTTTTTTCCTCCTCCATCATACCATATAACTACGAAATTGCTCTGCATACTTTTGCTCTTTTGAGAAAAATTTTTCCAGCTCTTTTGATCTGAACACCTGTTTTTATCCTGGATGGTAATCCAGTTCCATTTATCATAAAATGAAAGGGTCTCTGATATTCGCATTTTATATTTTGGGGACCTTGTGCGTCCGTTGTAGAGGGTACCGTGATCATTCACAGATTGTTGGTGAGAGGGCTGTTGTTTCCACCTTGAGTGCCATTTTCACCAGAACATTTTGCAGCAGTCTTTGAAATATGTGTGCTCCTGGGAGAGACAGGGGGCAGTATAACGGTATACACTCAGTGAGCACATTGTTAGGTATTTATTTTTTGGACTCATTGACTTGATTGCCACATGATTGGCAAATTAAATATTTGCATTAACAAGCATGCATTAGGTAGACATGCATTACAGGTCTACCTAATAAAGTGCTCAGTGAGTGTATTTTAGAAGCAGTATCACCCTGTAAACAAACGGCCACTCATGCCACCACAGGGCGAGGAATACAGCACTGCTCTTATTTCTAAAGCACTGTGCAAAGGGCAAGTGCCCAGGAAGTGACATCATTTACAACTACAGGATATGTGTGCATTCAAACTATATTACCCGCAGAGCATTAATCTGTGAGAGAAATACGCTACACTGGGCATTTAAACGCGTTACCCACAAATGCGATATGCTGGGCTTTTAAACGCTTTACCCACAAACACGCTACACTGGGCGTTTAAACACTTTACCCACAAACACGCTACGCTGGGCGTTTAAATGCTTTACCCACAAACACGCTACGCTGGGCGTTTAAACGCCTTACCCACAAACGCGCTTACCCACAAACACGCTACGCTGGGCATTTAAACGCTTTACCCACAAACACGCTACGCTGGGCATTTAAACGCTTTACCCACAAACGCGCTTACCCACAAACACGCTACACTGGGCGTTTAAACGCTTTACCCACAAACGCGCTACGCTGGGCATTTAAACGCTTTACCCACAAACGCGCTTACCCACAAACACGCTACGCTGGGCGTTTAAACGTTTTACCCACAAACACGCCACGCTGGGCATTTAAACGCTTTACCCACAAACGCGCTTACCCACAAACACGCTACGCTGGGCATTTAAATGCTTTACCCACAAACACGCTACACTGGGCCTTTAAACGCTTTACCCACAAACGCGCTACGCTGGGCGTTTAAATTCCTTACCCACAAACACCCTACACTGGGTGTTTAAACACTTAACCCACAAACGCGCTTACCCACAAACACGCTGCGCCGGGCGTTTAAATGCTTTACCCACAAACACCCTACACTGGGTGTTTAAACACTTTACCCACAAACGCGCTTACCCACAAACACGCTGCGCCGGGCGTTTAAATGCTGTACCCACATACGCGCTACGCTGGGCGTTTAAACACATTACCCACAAACGCGCTACACTGGGCATTTAAACGCCTTACCCACAAACACGCTACGCTGGGCATTTAAACGCTTTACCCACAAACGCACTACGCTGGGCGTTTAAACGCCTTACCCACAAACACCCTACACTGGGTGTTTAAACACTTTACCCACAAACGCGCTTACCCACAAACACGCTACGCTGGGCGTTTAAACGCCTTACCCACAAACGCGTTACGCTGGGCGTTTAAACGCATTACCCACAAACACGCTACGCTGGGCGTTTAAACACATTACCCACAAACACGCTACGCTGGGCATTTAAACGCATTACCCACAGATCAGCGCCACTCTTCCCAGGGCTGCAAACAACCCACTGTGGCATCGCTCCAGAAAGGGAAGTTCTGAGTGTTTTCCTGAAAGACTCCAGGATATCCTGTTCAGCGATGCCATCCCTCACGCTGGCACCACGCCAACGCTCCGTAGACTGGGTGTAAGCTCTGAATTTACAGATTAAAAATGTATCACAGTCAATTCATTCATGGTTAATCATCCATCAAAATGCCTATTAATATTGAAATTCATGCTTATTTTTTTCCACATCACAGCACTTTTCAAAATGCTGAGATTAGTGTGGCACAGAACTGGATTGTGGGTTGTCATGTCGATGTTGGGCAGACAGTATGCACAGGTGACTGTAGTCATGGAGATGGGGGGACAGTATGTACAGGCAGTGGTGCCATGGTGATTGGCAGGTGGGGGAGTATGAAAAATTATATTCACAGATGATACATTTGTAACTTTGACATTCTGCACAGACACATCAACGTCGACATTCCATATTTAATCATTACTGTTCTCTCTGGAAGGAACCCATTCACAGGTAAATACAGAAAAATATTACTATATTTGTGCATTATATAAAAAAAGATCTTGCTCACATCAGTCACATCAGTTCATGTTTAACAAAGAAAACGTCTGCGGTTTCCATGTTGAACTTTCACCCGACATCATCAGATTTATATTGGGGCGTGGGGTTAACGCCTGATTTTCCATGTAGATTTAGTGTACAATAAGGGTCATTCATAATTCTTAATGTATGAGAACAGCAGGTCAGCAGGTAGAGCAGAATTTCCCCATTAAAAGATGATCATTTGTCAGGAAATCCCAGAAGAACTGATGCAGAGTTGAGGAAATGCTCGTAATTCATCCATTGAATCCCATCCAATAGAGACTCTGTCCAAGGGAAATCTTGGCTTCGAAGGAGCACAAGCTGTTTACTTAATGATTCATTGACGCTTTGCATTAAAACTCCGCAGAAGATATTATTTCAAAGGTAATTATTCAAAAATAATCTTGGCTGGTTCACATTTCCCTGATAAAGTCAGAGTGAAGTTAAAGTCATATCAGCATGAGGGTGAAAGTGGTTACGGCCATTCCTTATTTAAAGAATACGGTTTCATTTCACTTCACAGCGTTTTAAACAGCTTCATGACACTCGGTATGAAAAATAGATTTTTATCTCCATAAGTAAAGAATAAAATACAGAAATACATTCCCAGCATAATATTGTCATATGTCCACACGTTTGATTGACAGGATCATTATATGTTCACGTGATGACGGGTGAATCCAGCTCTTTGTTCCACAGAGGCGTCGCATGCAGCTTCCTTGTTCACCTCTTTAAAATATCTGAAATGTTCATTCATTATCGAATAAAAATATTATATGCCATGATGCATACAGTGGCGCCCATGGCCAAAAAGCCTTTTACAATGAATATTGAAGAGAAGGGAAGTGAACCTGACTTCTAAATGTTAAACATGACACATTTCTTTACATTTTAAAGCAAGATTTATTTTAATTTTTTACAGTTTCAAAATAATCAGAAAAGGAAAAGGGCCCTGTGCAAAGGTTTGGGAACCCTGTCAGTTAATATTTTGTAACTCCTCCTCGGGCAACTATAAACAGCCTGTAAACGCTTCCTGAGAAAATCACAACTGGCTCACACAACAAAAATAAAATGGAAGGAATATATATCATATATATGTAATATATTGCTTCCATTTTATTTTTGTTGTGTGAGCCAGTTGTGATTTTTTGCTGCAGCGTCACCTTTTAAGTGGGGAGAACCAGCTGACTGCTGGGATTGTTCTGCCTTTTGCAAATAAAATGTTACAGCAAAATGCTGCCGGACCAGAAGAGACCAGCCTCCACTCTAAAGCCTGCATGCCTCAGATATGTGCATTCTCCCGTTCTCTTGTTCTGCTGAAGATATGATAAATATGATAAATATTTCTGCCGGGGGGGAATGTTTTCTCTCATAGCCGTGCCACATACAGTCACTCCTGCAGTGTTGTTTACTGTCAGAGAGAAAGGCCTGCAGTCTGCTGCTCCCTGACCTGTGTGTGTGGGTGTGCGCGCAAGAGAGACTGTGTGAGCAGTTTTGCATGTGTGTGTGGGTGTGTGTGCAAGAGAGAGAGACAGAGAGGGAGTATGTGTGTGTGTGTGTGCATGCAAGAAAGAGAGTGTGTGTGTGTGATTAGGTTTGCATGTGCGTGTGTGTGTGTGTGTGTGTGTGTGTGTATACTCAGGTGTACGTGTGCATGTAGGTGTACATGTGCATATGTGGATGTATATATGTATGTGTAGGGGTATGGGTGTGCATGTGGATAAACGTGTGTATGGATATGTAGGTTCACTGTATGTGTGTGTGTGTGTGTGTGTGTGTGTGAGAATGTCCTGCTCCAGAGTATAGGGGAAAGGAGTGATGTACTCAGATTATTTTAAATATTTGCACAGCCTCAGATTACAGCAGAGCCTCTCACACACACAGCCACAGAGCCTCCAGGACTCAGGCTCAAGTCAGAGAACAAACAAACGCACAGCGAGGAAAACACTCCATCACATTACAGCTGAGAACATTTATACAACAAGTACTGTATGCACAGTGTGTGTGCACGCGAGAGAGAGAGAGAGAGAGAGAGAGAGAGAGAGAATGTGTGTGTGAGAGTGAAATTGTATGTGTGCAAGTGTGTGTTTGTGTGCATGTGTGTGAGAGAGTATATCTGTGTATGTGTGTGAGAGTATGTGTGCATGAGTGTGTGTGTGAGAGACGGAGAGTATGTGTGTACAAGTGTGTGTATGTGTATATGTCTGTGTATGTGTGTGAGAGATAGTATGTGTGTATGAGTGAGTGTGTGTGTGTGTGTGTGTGTGTGTGTGTGTGTGTGAGAGAGATAGTATGTGTGTATGAGTGTGTGAGTGTGTGTGTCAGAGAGAGTATGTGTAAGTGGGTTAGGGTTACACTGTGAAGGAAAAAGAATGGATGTGAAGAAGGGAGTGAAAGAGAGAGATAAAGGGAGAGAGTGCAAGAGAGACGAAGGTGAGAGAAATAGAGAGAAAGAAAGAAAGAATGCAAGAGAGTGAAAGAAAGAGAGAGAATGTGGCCTCACTCCCCTGCCTGTTTTTCCTGTTTTCCCCAATTCTTCACACACAATAACAAACGTCTCTGGCCTGTACGTGTGAATGGAGATATTAATCTGCGCTAATCCCCTTATGGGTTCCCACAGCGGACCGAGGAGAGTGTTAAGGTGGAGCATTCACCTGCACTACAGATGTACTGGTAACTCACAGCATATTCCACACCATTCACTTACACTTCCTCCTCCCAAACATCTGCCCAAACCGGCTAAACTCCACCAGTAAAGAAGTTGGAGTAGAAATGGGCACCATAACTTAGCTAAATCTCTCCCCTCTGTATCCCTCTTTCTGTGCCTCAGGTAAAGTGACATACACGATCCCTGGTTCTACCTTAACAACTGAAGACTCTCACAAGGTGTTGACCAGACCTGGCTTTTGGAAAACTAGCAGGTGGGAATGCTAAATAACTGGACACCAAATCTCAGAGCATCTTACAGTAACTCTGCAAACCCCACACAGACAGTTATGCCATGTTGGGGGGAGGGGTTGGGATGACTACAGGAATATTACAACATAGGCTTGATAACTCTTAACTTATAACTATTCACTAGATATTTAAATTGACATTGATAAAATGTTTTATTTACAATGTGCTGTTTTCTCTTGGGGTGGTGAGGGGCTTTGTGAGATCTTTTCATGGGGCTGAAAACACCTGTTAGCATCGCTGCACACTGACAACCATGTTGCTTGATTTCAGCTCCTAGACATGGCCGCCAAGTTGCCTCAGTCCAGAACTCCACAGCTCCACTACAGCAGTGTGATACATTACATTACTTTTTTAGCTAACACTTTTCTCCAAAGCGACTTACAGTTGATTAAACTAAGCAGGGGCCAATCCCCCTGGAGCAATGTGTGCTCAAGGGCCTAAAAGCTTATTGTGGCTACACAGGGGCTTCAGCCACCAGGTCCCAGTCATGTAAAGTAAACTGACTGTGCAGTGAATATACCCATCACTCTTTACTGACTAGCTGTTATTTATATTGCACAGTCGGTACAGTCACTAGTGTCACCAGAGTTACTGTCAGATCTTATCCGAAAAGGGTGTGGACACAGGATTCTGTTGTAGCCCATCACTAAGAAACTTGTTTGAACTAATTATCAAATTAACTAATCATTCAATCAAGGCCTCGATAAGTAAAATCATGTCTGTCATGTCACAAAATATTTGATGTGTTATCACTGTAAGGTACGGCTGCAAGCACTGCGAGGATTACCCAGCAGGCAAACTGGCCCATACGGAACAGAGTTTGGCTGGGGTTGGTGGGGAGTTATGTATATAATATTTTGTTTGTGCCCACCCACTGAACTGCTTCACACTCACTTCATCACCTCCAGTCCTTCATGTGCGATCTCTTCACCCACTCTGGCCAAAATTAATATGATTATTATTCCATTTAAACTTTATTCTTACCACTGAGAAGAGGAATTTGTTTCGCAAGGGAGACCTGGTCCAAAACAAATATGTAAATGCACACATACACTATATACCCAGTGGAGCACCTGGCACCTATCTCTGCCACCCAGGAGTTGATGTCTGTGTGTTCTGTACCGCTGTAGCCCTTCAACAGATGAAGCAACACTTTACTATGGTAATATTGTGCTAGTGTTATGATATGGGTGTACAGTAATACTACTGAATGCAGAATTTCAGATGTGGGGTGTACACCCCAGATTCACTTTAACCTTTAACCTTTAACCCTTTCAGTCCAAAGCCCAATATCAAGTGCCACCACCAAAATCCCAAGGGGTCTTGGCTTTTGTTTAGAAAGTTGAGAATTTAGTAGGGTTTTAGTAAGGGCTCAAAACAATAGTATAGCAGCCATTTTGATTGGTTGAAAAGGTATAAGGTCAAGAGTGTCAGACGTCACTCTTGGGATTCTATGGTAAATGGTTGGCATTTATATAGCGCCTTCATCCAAAGCGCTGTACAATTGATGCTTCTCATTCACCCATTCATACACACACTCAGACGGCGATCGGCTGCCATTCAAGGCGCCGACCAGCTCGTCAGGAGCATTTGGGGGGTTAGGTGTCATGCTCAGGGAAACTTCAACACTGCCCAGGCGGGGAATCGAACCGGCAACCCTCCGACTGCCAGACGACTGCTCTTACTGCCTGAGCCAAGTCGCCCCTGGTAGAGTGCCATACGTCACTCTTGGGATTCTATGGTAGAGTGCCATACGTCACTCTTGGGATTCTATGGTAGAGTGTCATACGTCACTCTTGGGACTGAAAGGGTTAACCTGCATGCAGTAAATATCACTGTCATAATATTCATATCATGAATGTGTTTGATTTGAAAATTCTCCAAAGTTAAAGTTAAGTGGATGACTCTAGTTCCAGAAGTTACTGGTGCATACATAATCTTTTTATTTTATTATTATTGTTATTTGTTTTTGCATTGTATTGCATCTTGGAATTGATGTATTGGAACAGCATGCAATTTTCCAGTTCATTTGAGATGCGCTGTCGGGTGCACAGTTCCGTTATTAAATAAAATATTTGTGGTTTTATGTTGTATTATCATATTTTTATGACTTTACAAAGCTTTTTCTTCTTGTTTATTTGACAGTAAATAATGATTGTAGAAGGGAAGGGAGAAGCACTCACCAGAATCAAAAATGTACCCAGCATATGAACATCAGAAAAACCGTTCAGCTTTTATCCTTGATAAATATTTACAAATGTTGTGAGTTACCTGAAAAAATTCTGGTTCAAGTAGATGTTGTTGAACCTGGCTGTAGCCTAATCTTTATTAACACCTTGGGGTTCGAAATTCCCTAGAAAGTGTGAAAGAGTGGCCATATCACAGCAGTGACACACAGTGCTCTTTCCTCAGGGCGTGGGGAGTAAGAGCGAGGCCCTATTTAATCGGCCGACGGTCGGCGCTCAAATGAGCTCCCGCGGGCGGGGCTGCTGGGGGAACAGAGGCTCTTTTAGAGGGGGAATCAGACTCCCGCCCACACCACACACACTGTAAACGCAGGCAGGTACAGCACTCTGTGGAGATGGGCTGGCACGCTTCCAGAACATTCTTCCACAAAGCCTTCTGAGGTGCTGCAGGAGGAGCACTGAGCCAAACTGCCACCTCAACCCCTTATCTCCCATCAGTCTGTATCTCTCTAACTCACACACACATGCACTCACCTGCTCACACGTACACACAGTCCCACACACAAACTCACACTCAGACACACATACACGTACACACACAGATTCCCTCACACACACACACACACACACACACACAGAGGCTTACACGCAAAGACTCATATACACTCTTGCCATTCTCTGCAAACTCTAGAAACTGGTGTGCATGAAAATCCCAAGAGATCAGTAGTTTCTGAGAAACTCACAGGCACCAACAATCATTCCACGGTCACTTAGATCACATTTATTCCCCAAAACAGCTGAACCTCTTGACCACGTTTGCATGCTTTTATGCATTTAGTTGCTGCCACATGATTGGCCGAATAAATATTTGATTTAACAAGCTAGTGCACAGGTCTACCTAATAAAATGCTCACTGAGTGTAAACACACAGACAAACACACATACAACTCTCAGAGGCTCACATAAACATGCACACACACACAGGAATGAAAGAACAAGTCATTTCCCCAAACACACACAGGGTTAGTATGGATACACGGCCTTTGGCTGCTCTCCATGTACCTTTAATTCATAACACAGCCATTTACCTGAGAGGTACAGCCCAGCCCGCCACTTCAGCAGCCTCCAGGGCTGTTTCCCTACAGCAGTAACCCCTGAAGGAGCGCACTGGACATACACGGTTATCAGTCATCTTTCTCATATCCCCTGTAGGCTTAACCCATTTCATTCAATGTAATCTTGATCCGGGGTCCAAATTAGATTAACCAGAGACTAAAAGCTCTTTTATACATAATGTTTCAATGTCCCTTATTACTCCCGCAGATAATCCCACACGGACAGAGCGCTCTTCGTGTGTGTGCCTGCCGTACGTTACAGAAGCTGTGCAGCACTGCGCTCTCAAAGTGGGACCTGACAAGCTTTGTGTTTGATTTTCCGAGTGGGCTGTTGGCCGTTTGATGGGAGGTGACAGCGGACAGATGGCCGTCGTGGCGGCCAGCAGGGTGGAGAAGTGAAAGGAATATGCTTTGAGTTGGACGTCTGTAAAACTGTTCATTTTTTAAACCGAGTTTATGCAAGCAGAGGTCAATGCTGTAGAGTTCAACAGAATTTCAGCTCTACAGTTAACTGTGGTCCTATTTTACTAACTAAATCTGTCTGAATCATGGGGAATGTGGTATAAATGGCAGCATTCAAAGTCCTGCCATTGAGCCTGGATTCAATCAAAAATTAGTCTTTAACTTTTAATTCCAAATGAAAAAAAGACATTTCCTTCACAAACACATATAAAAATGTTCCTTGACAAATACACATTTGTTGAGTTAATTTTGGTGATTGATGAACCCCCCCACAAATTGTTTCCAAAGAAAAATAAATGATTAAATAAATAAAACTTGCATTTAATGGTGAGTTAAGAACAAACTATTAAATCCAGGTCACAGAGCAAAAAGCCATATCAAAAAAGCAGGGAAATAGCTTTATATTTGCCTATATATTGTTGATACTTTCTGAACCTTGCTCTGACTAATATCATTCATATATTTGCAGACTTAAAAACATATCCAAAAATAATATTTCTAGTTGTACTACGAGAGATATCACCACTCAAAAGTGCACAGTCTATACTGTAGCTGCATAACAGAGTTGTACCATCACAGTCACTTGTTGTACTGTACGTACAAGCTAAATAAACTAGGGGGACTTTGTAGAGTCTTGCATGCACACATTACGCTTTGAGTGTTTTGTTTCTTTTTTGTTTTGACTATTATAGCTTTGTCTTCGCACGGTTTTTGCATTTTTCCTTCTGGAATGTGTTGGAATGGTTTTCCCGGTTAAGTTGAGTGTTTTTGCCACCGTGAAGGCGACAGAACCAGCACTCCGAGCGGCGTCCTGCGGCCGACAGAATATTCCGGCGGTGGAATGCGAGGGGCGTCGCAGCCGGAGCCAGACAGGATGTGAAGGCCTGCTTCTGGCAGAGGGCGCACCGCGCAGGTGAAAGGAGCGTTTTGTGAGAAACTGGGGAGGGAACCAAGCTAAACACCAGGTCAGGTCAGAACACACCCCTAGGCCCAATCTGCAACGCTGCACCCCTTTTTAATAAGGCTACCGTTTTTACCATCCATACCCCTCTCACTTTAAAACAGCTCACTGTCTGTAACGAGGTTCCCTTTAAAAAGCTCACTGTTATTTTAAACCTTTTACACCTTATTTCATGGTAAGTCATATTTCTGTATTAGTATGGTAAGTTACAATCACCTTGCTAGTGGTTTTAGCCTCTATATCCAACTCATTTTAATACAGCTCACTATTCATTACTGGGTTCCTTTTAAAAAGCTCACTGTTATTAGCATGATCAGTTTATAATCAGTCTGACTATACTTGTTTTAAAGTAAAGTCAGATGTTTTATAACCAGTCTTAGTCTACATATGGCGGCCTGTAGCGTAGTGGTTAAGGTAAATGACTGGGACACGCAAAGTTGGTGGTTCTAATTCCGGTCAGTGTAGCCACAATAAGATCCGCACAGTCGTTGGGCCCTTGAGCAAGGCCCTTAATCCAGCATTGCTCCAGGGGAGGATTGTCTCCTGCTTAGCAATTGTACGTCGCTGTGGATACGAGCATATGCCAATAATGTAATAATGTAAAGTCGCTTTTGATAACAGCATCAGTTAAATAACAAATTATTATTATTATTACTTATAACAAGGTTCATTTTTAGGAGGGTTTCTGCTTACAAGCAGACTACTGTCATAAGCATACAGCTTTTGCTATTTACAAGTGCACCCTTTCACTGCAACCCAGCTCATTTAAATATCCCCACTGCTCATAACCAAACTCATGCTATTAAACTCACAAAGTTTCAATAAGGTCACTAAAGTCAGACAAACTAGATATTGCACAAGCTAGACCTATCAATAAGGTCACACAAGCAAGATATTACAGACCTTTTTTTAAAAGGTGTTACACAGAAAACAAATATTTATGTGTAGTAATATTTTTTATATTACTGTCTATATAAAAATAAATGGCATAGAAATTGGATATTGGGACTGAAAAGCATGGGTAAACAAATTCTGCCCACAAACATACACACAAACAGGAACACGCAAAAATAAGCATGAAAAACAGGCCAAAATTGAAATGATTCATATTGCTTTGCTTGCCATCCATAAACTTTCTTATAGCCAGCCCGCCTTATTTTGATTACACCACCGTGCACAAGTGGTATTTGCGGTCCAGAGTAAATTTGCTGTAACGTACTTACTGAAATGTGTTGAGTGATTGGCCAAACGTTGAGAGATCGAGACCTCACCCTGTTGCATCTTGCCGCTAGGTTTTACTCCTGGAAATGTACCATCCTTATTAGGTATTTATTTCAAACCTAATTTTGGCAGCTAATTCTACTAATTTTGCTGAATTAATTCATTTCAACAAGATCTCTTGCTGTTGAATGAGATGTGCATTGTTAGGGTTGGAGTGAAAACCTGCAGGACGGTAGATCTCCAGGAACAGGGTTGGGTAGCCCTGCTCTCACTGTTGAATGAGGTATGCTTTGTTAGGGTTGGAGTGAAAAGATGGTAGATCTCCAGGGTTGGGCAGCCGTGCATGAAGGCTTTAGATTCTCAAAAGCAGTGGCCTCATGCCCCATATTTTTATGAAAACATGAGATAACCTCTGAAATAGTGCCTGCTTTCTCCAATAGCTTCATCCCAGTCCAGAAAGGGGAATTACATCATCACCTTTCACTTTATTTCATAATACTCATCTTGTCAAAAAATAATTACTTTCCCTAATATATGGTGTATATGGTGCATCACAGTGCATATATGCATTTATAATCCTACATTCCAGATGTATTCCCGTAGAGGCACATATAAAATGCTCATCCCACAGTCCAGTAATGAGGGATTCTGGGAATGGCACCTCAAAGGCTAACTGCTAAGTGCAGGGGGAAATCTGTGGCACTGCTGTAGGTTAAAAATAGGATAGTTATGTGTCGAGATATTGTGAGCAAGGAGCAAATTTTGTGTTAGACAGCTAATTTATATTTGATGTTTTATGTTTTATTATTGCCCCCCTGGGACAGACGTGTAAGAATAGGATAGTGTTCTCTTTTTTTCCGAATCTTAGATGTAATCATGCATTCATTTTCTTCACATTTCAGGAAGATCGTATGGCTCCACAAAACACACGTTTGCGCACACACATATATACAAATACATATACAGAAACACACACAATTCACACGTATGACATATACATATCATACATATTATACATACGTATACATATTCATCTCAACATTTTTCTCTTTTTCCTGTGAAAGCTGCACAAGCATGTTAGAATGTGTTTGGTATTGCTGGCACTTCAGCTCAGTGGATGGCAAACACAGGGCCCTCTCTCGCCTGGGGAGACAACATTCACACGAGGAGCCTCCGTCTCCAGCCCGCTCTCTCTGAGCAAACAGACCGCGGCTCTGAGAGGCTGGGACAAGGGTCAGGGAGTGTTTGAGAGGTTCATGAAGAGCCCTGGCGCATTGTGCGGCCGCGCGGTTCTCAGGCCGGCGGGAGCTGGGCGTGCCCCTCGGCACTGCGCTGGGACCGTCAGCTTGTTTACCAACCAGCGGCCGGCCGTGACTTGTGTTGCCCGAGCCCGGATCACAGCAGAGCCATTGGCTCTTAGTTTGTTTAGCCTACGGATTACCAACCAAGCTGCACCCCTGCCTCCCCCCCTTACCCCATGAAAACTGTGGGTATGGGGATTGAGTTTGGCACTCCCCTGCTCCTGTACCGCAGTGTTTTTCACCTGAGTCTCACATCCCAGCACGGCCGGCCTAAACGGCACAGGGGGAAGCAGATGGCCCACATTGAGCAGGGTGAGATATCATTGACTCGCTGGGCTAAAGTGAATTAAAACTCAGAGAGAGACTCTGCCAACAACAGGGCCTGGGGGAGGAGGGCGGGCAGGGGGGGAGAGGGGGCAAACACTCACTCACTCTCCAGCTGGCAGTCTGCACACAAACTGCACCACCTCTCTGCGAGTGTGTGTGTCTGTGTCTGCATTTGTGTGTCTGTGTATGTGTGCATGTGTATAGTGTCAAGACTGTATGTGTATGTTTGTTTGTAAACTAAGTACTGTATATGATATTCGTCACAGTGTTTGTCACTGTGCCAGCATACAGAAAAATAATGTATTTATTAATAATGACTATTAACAGGACTCTACAGCAGGCGATTTATGCGTTTCACACCATTACATGCACATCAGCACCGGGTTTGGTCACTTTCCAGTGAATACTGTAAGAAATATGGATATAGTGTTAGATACCATCTAGCTTTTAGGTAAACTAAGCATTAGGTGCACTTAAGTGGTAGGAAAAGATGAACGTTGCTGAGCTGAATGGCCTATTATGTTCTTTTATTTTAGGTTAAATACATTTTTTCAGTTACAAACAGCAATACAGTGGAGAGCATGTGTCTATTAATTTAGTGAAGATTTACCGAGTTATTAAGGGTTAATGTGTGTATGGGGGCAGATGCTACACCTTGGGGCCAGCCTGTATCCCAGTGGCTAAGATATATGACCTGGTGTAGGCTCGATAAGATCCACACAGCTGTTGGGCCCTTGAGCAAGGCCCTTAACCCCGCAATGCTCCAGGGCAATGCTGCTTAGTCTAATCAAATGTAAGTCCCTAAATAACATATGATATAAATTCGAATTATACACCTTCATTCCTCCTCCTCCTCCTCCCTCTCTCTCCCTTTCCAAGCGCTGAGTGTGCCTGATCCGCCCCTCCCTCCCTCCCTCGTTTATCCGCGCAGGGAGCTAAAACCACTGCTTCATCGCGGGCCCTAATCCGTAAATCCGAAACGGCTGAGCAGCCAATATCGCACCTCTCCATCGGCATTCACGCTGCGCTGGGAGAAAAGAGCCCTCTTCCCCCGCGTTCCCGCCGGAACGCTCGGAATGCCGTGGAGGGGGGAATCGGAGGGGATTCTGGGAGATGGCACACGGCTTTGCTCAATGAGCCCCATCAGGATCACAATAACACAGATCTTTCCTCAGAATCAGGCTCCTTTGTCACCAGGGCATGAAACTGGGCTTACTGACAGGGATATGATTACCCTGTTAGCACAGAGCTATCCTGATACAGGGCAGTGGCTCCTGTAGGTAACCCAGCACAGACAGTACTCTCAGAATCGAGCATTAGTAACACTGAGAAAACCCAAAAATAACAAGTGGTTTAGACTTATATTGAGACTTAATATTATTTATTTTACTTTTTTGCTTAATAAAAATATTGCCAACGGTAAGACTCATTTCAAGATTTCCCAGTGGGATAAGAAAATTTCACTTGCCAAGTATATCTCATTTCAAGATTGCCAATGGAAAAATAAAATCCCCCTTGTCAAGCAAGCATTAACTGTAAACAAGTTAAATGGTGATAAACATTGATTAAATGTGGTTTTATGACAAAGACACTTCATGGGCCCATGGTGCACTTTGCAGCGTGGGTCAGCCACCATCAGCCAATCAGAAGCCTGTTGGCCTGCATCCTCACCAGCCAGAGACCAGTGGAGATAAAGGGCAAAGGTTTCGAGTTTCGACCTTCGAGTTTTGCGAGGTGAGTATTTGGAGGGAGGAGCAGCCAGGTGTCTTGGGGACATTCCAACGTACCTGCTCTTCATGGGTTAATGGGAGAATTTTCTTCTCTTTTTTTTTGATGCAGCTGGTGCACAAAATATAATCGCACACAAACTATGTTTTGTCCTAAAGCAACATTTGTGAAGAAAGAGGCCCCTGGCACACTGCTCCCACCTCCTTCCTCAGAACCGTCAGAATTCGAAATGGTTAAGCAGATAGTAAAAAAAAGTGACACATAAAATGAAATAAAAATCATCAATTCAATTAAAGATATAAAATATAACCGCTGACTGCAGCCAGCACGCGAATAACACAATGCACAAATTATTTTCAGCATTTCTAAGAATCCTTTTGCAAATTAAACGTAGGGAATCTTTATTACGGATACAAAAGTGGGTAAAATGTTCAGTCAGCTGGGGAAATGTCTTGCCAGCTGCTGTTGTGTGGAGATGGTTCCAGAAACCGTGAGACAGGACAGTTCTGGGTAAAGTCCCAGATACCTGGGCACAGGCGCTGCCAAGCACTGTAAATATTTAAGCGTAGCTGTCAGTGAGTGGAAAGTTGATGCCGTGCGATGAATACACTCTCACAGAGATCTGCGGGGCTGTGACAGCACACCAAAGACAGTCCTTTCTGTTCCAAGGACAGATTCGGCACATTAATCAAGATGTAAGAAAGAACAAATACAGTTAACCTAAACAACAGGGTGAGTGCGATTTAAAACCAACCTTGCGGCACAAAGGTTGGCTTCACCTCTAGGTAGGCTATAAACCTTTTTTTGGTCACACTTTACAATAAGGTTAATTAATTGAACTTCATGTATTTGTTAATCAAGAATGAATGATGTACAAATACCTTAATTAAGCATGAAATTGATTAGTTCATGTATTTGTTAACTACTAACAAATGTATCAATACATGGATATTTATCCATTAGTAAACCTTTTTAGTTAACCATTAACAAAAACATTAACAGTTTGTATTAACAGATGTATTCTTCCCTGCAGTCCCTCTGAGGAAAAGGATCCTCTGTGTTCAGAAGCTCGGCTCCTCCAGGTTAATCTGGGGGCTTTTCAAGGCGACAGGAGCACAGGCAACACGGAGCAGAAATGTGACTCTTGTGTTGGGGATCCTGCCTGGTGTTTATTTGTGGTGTTTTAGCCAGCGTTTGGAGGAGACGTAGGAATGCGACTGGCGCCTCCGGCTCCACCAACACGCTGCGTGTCCTCGCTGTTTTGCTCCATCTCCGCGAAATCTTCACTGCACTTCACTGTCTTAAGAAGTGTTTTAAGTCTTGTAATTCTCTCAGAAAATATTTGCTTTTTTAAGTTACTGTATGCTTGACAAGTGACATATTCTCACCCCATTGGCGAATCTTGAAATTAGTCAAGCGGTCTTACCTCATTGGCAGTTTGTTTTGTCTCATTCAGCAAAAAAGTTATAGAAATAAGATTTGACATCTAAATATAACACTAAGTTACTTCTGAAGACTGACTTCTTTTAGTTTTTTTTGCAGTGTGGGTGCTTGATCCCACAGAGCCTTCCTGAGATGAAGGCCATGTATAATGCAGAGTTTTCAAGGCAAATGGGGCCTTCAGTTTATTATTTTTCTAGTTCCAGTGCTTAGACAGCACGAGCCTCTGTTCTTTCAGCAGTTACACACCCCGAATATGAATAGAGCTTAATCAGAAAGATAAGCACCGCAGGCTATACGAGTCACGAAACACAAAGCTTTCCTTTTCTTCAGCAGGTCTTATCAGGAAACCTATCAGTAAAAAGGAAGTGGGTGTTGTTTTCACCCTCTCCACAATTAAACCCCCTGACAGAGAATCTCTGCCCAGTTTGCTTTTCGGTTAATAATGGCTTATCAGTTTGGAAATGAATATAGCCTAAGTAATGTGGTGTATCAGAACCATGATTCATTTGGGGCTGAGATGATAATACCTAATCTCGACAGGGGTTTCTATAAATTAAGGCAAGAGCCAACTACAAATTACTCTAACCTCTTCCAAACCTCTGAAAAGTAATGTTTCCAGTTTATCTGCATTATACTAATTAAGTACAACACAGTGTTCAGTGTTAAACTCCTACTTAGTACATACAGCGGAGTGCAAAAATGTGGGCACCCCTGGTTTAAATGTCTGTCGTACAATGAATCTGTACATGAGCAAACCTGAACTGTAAATGTTAAACATAGGACCTTTCTGCACAAAGCAAGATTGCCTTTTATTTTCAACCATCTTTTTAATGTTTATAAATGATTGGGAAAGTTGGGGAACTCTTTATTCCTTGTTAAAAAGATGATTACTAAGGCCCAGACCCATTTGATTTACTCGTTGGGCTTCAATAAATCAGGTTAATATAATTCCAGGGAAGTTTTTATTCTGAAGTAACTCCATGACTTCTATCCAACTGAAGTGGATATAGTGACTGTTCCTCTAAACAGTTGTCCAATGATGCATGAAGATGGTTAATTTCCACCAAGAAGGAGAAGGCAACAAAAAACTCTCTCAATGTTTCAATCGAATCGATAATATACTTTAAACAACAAAGACCTAGATGGCAGAGTTACCAGAAAGAAGCCTTTACTACGACCTCAACACAACCGAGTGCCTGAAGTATGCAAAAGGAAACATTGAGAAGCCTGAAGCCTTTTGGAACAATGTGCTAAGGACTGACAAAACTAAAATTGAACTGTTTGCCCACCACTAAAAAAGGTATCTTTTGGAGAAAAAAGGGCGAAGCCTTTGAAGAGAAGAACACCTTGCCAACTGTTAAGCATGGAGGTGGATCCATTATGCTTTGGGGTTGTGTGGCAGCTGGGGGCACAGGAAATATTGTGCAAGTGGAAGGAAGAATGTATTCCACCAAATATCAAGAAACTAGAGGCTAATGTTCGAAGGTCATTCCAGACATTGAAGTTGATGAGAGGTTGGGGTATACCAGCAAGATGATGATCCAAAGCATACCTCAAAATGAACCATGAAGTACTTCCAGGAAAGACAGATGAAGGTTTTCGAATGGCCACCACAATCCCCAGACTTGAATATTATTGAAAATCTGTGACGAGATGCCATACATGCAAGAAGGCCAAAGAATATTTATGAGCTAGAGGTGGGAAAATTCCATAAGAGAGAATAGAAAGACTCTTATATGGCTACAGGAAGCGTTTGCAAGCTGTTATAGTTGCCCAAGGAGGAGTAACAACGTACTAACTGACAGGATTTCCAAACTTTTGCACAGGGCCTTTTTCCTTTTTTTATTATTTTGAAACTGTAAAAAATTCAAATAAAAAGCAATCTTGCTTTAAAATTTGAAGAGCTGCAGTAGTGCAACAGGCTAAGATGCACAGTTCAGTTGAACACCGAGGCTTTGGCCAGCTCATAATTGGCTCGCCGCTCTGAGGGAGGGGGGAGGACTCCGCAAGATTGCCTCATTGAACAGCAGTGCCCAATTGCCTTGGAGTCGATGCGGTTGGAGACGGAGCGGCTTGGAGAAGATCCTAGATAACGTGGGTAATTGGTGCAGATAGGGTACAATTGGCAACCAAATTCTTTTCTTAAAGAAATGTGTCATGTTTAACTTTGTACCATTTAGAGTGTCAGGTTTGCTTCTGTTCACCAATATATTAATTGTAAAAGGCTTTTTGACCAGGGGTGCCACATTTTTGCATACGACTGTATGATCCCTATTGCACTCAGAGTTAAAGTTGAATCAACACTGGATATTTTACTGTGATTTCTAACAGACCTGGGTACATATTTGTTTTGGATTCAAATATATTTCTATGCTTTGCTGAGCTTGTCTGGTGTATTGGAGCCTATAAAGTACTCTTCTGGTCCTCTTGGTTGGCTCAGTTTCACCAGGCAAGATCAATCAACCACAGAAAAGTATTAGAACAACTATGCATTTGACTCAGTTCTGATTTCATAACCGTAGCCAATGGACACAGGGATCCTGTTTGCCAGTAAAACTGTAAGTAAACAGTCCTACATCTGTATATCTGAAGTGATCCCAGAAGCAGACATTTAGATGACACAGGGCAGTTTAGGGGCTCTGGAGAGGCAGGCTGGTCAGACGCAGCAGAACAGAACTTCCAGCTAACCTGTTAAGAACAGAAATGCTCTCTGTGGAACTCACACACCTGGTCAGACACACCCTGTCATTGTTTGCTCATTTTGCTGTCTGACCTGCTTGCCCCATTTACCTGTGACACAGAGCACACACCTGAAGCCTTTGAGGATTGTTGCTCCTATGAAAAACAACACTACAGATGGTTTTCTGTAAGGGGCGGCTATAGGTTACCCCAGACAGTGGTCTGTAGGCCATAGGCAGTGGCAGCACCAGGAACTTTTCCCTGGAGGTGCTAAGGTAGCGCAGTCAATACCTGGAGGTGCTGATAATGTCTTTATGGTAAAATTTAAAGGTGTAAGGAAATGGTTGCAGGGGCTGTGCTGGTGTGACAGTCTGTAGATTTGTGATGGAGCTATAGCCCCATCCCTTAGTGCCTAAAAGATGAACAGGTATGCGCTCTCTGTAAGGGGAAAACATTCCCTAATAGGAAGAAATCCTCCCAGGATTTCATTCCATTGGGGAGTTTTTTTCCCCACCTCTGCCTAAGTATTCTTTCTTCCCACTGGGGAGTTTTTTAAGCTCACTTTCTTTTTGGGGGTTCAAGCCCGGATTTTTCCCAGTTTTCTTCCTGTTACTCTGTAAACCATCTTTGTGACAGTTCTGTGTAAAAAGCGCTACACAAATAAAACTGATTTGATTTGATTTGATGTAAATGGTGGTTACAGACGTGCCAGGATGTGGCAGGGCTCTCTGGCGTCAGTATTTCTGTAGACGGGGCTCCCTGTCGGACTGCCAGCCCCCTCCCCGGCCGTCTGTCTCCTGTCAGAGAATGAAGGAGCCCAGCCTTCATACGAGCCCAGCGTCAGCGATAAACACCAGGAAGCCCGCACGTTGTATTTGAGGGCTCTCATGCAAATATGTTGTGTGTGTTTATACAGCAAGCGTCGCTCTTAAGCCAGCCCTCTGTTCTGTTTACATTTTTTGCATCTGAGGAGAACGTACCTGGGAACAGGCGGTTAAATAATTCTTCTCGACCGTCTCCAGGGTTCGAACACTCTCACCCCAGGACAACTCGGGTACTCCCATATTTTGTCTCCCAGTGAAATCGCCAACTTTGAATTTCAGGGAGTAGAGTAATTTGTCACTTACCCTGCTGAAAAAACACCTCAAGCCAGGTTTTGAAACAACTGGTAGCTGGTTGACCAGTTCAGAGCAGCTCTCAGCTTGATATTGTTTGACCAGCTCAAGTTATGTTTTGAAACAGCTGGCAGCTGGTTGACCATCTACCAGCTCAGGCAAGCTACCATCACTAGGAGGTTGACCAGCTCATACCCAGTTGGACCAGCTTACGACCACAATTTTCAAGCAGGTTAAATTGGCATAGCAGGATTTTACAGCAGGGTACCCCTTACTACAACACAGCATTTTCAACAGGGTATTTACAGAAAGCAGTGCATCGGCTGGCACAGACTTAAAACAAATATTTTCCCCGTGGTACGTTTTATGCAATGGAAAAGGCTTCACTTAACCACTGTCTAAAAATAACCCGCTACCCAAAAATAAAGTGTCAAAATTAAAGAAAGTCAGTAAAACACTCCCTTGAAAAATATAAAAAGGTTTATGCTCTGATGTTTAAGCACGCAAATGTTCTTTAGTTATTTTTCTGATAACAATGATACATGTCTAGATGCAACTTGTTTGAGAAACCTGCAACTCATTCTCCAACTTGGATAAAGCACAAAACCAGTGATATTACTGGTTGAAAAGTCAGTGAACGAGACTACTGGTGACAAAACCATGCCTCAAACAGTCACAACCAGATTTATTCTGTCTGACCTCCCTGTGGCCTTAGCTAGAATTAATGTGTGTGCGTGCATGTGTGTAATGTGTGTGTGAGTGTGTGTTTATATGTCAGCTTTTTTTTCCTTTTGGAATGTTCCATACATACACTGTAAGACATTCAAAGTTGAACGCTATGAATGTAACAGTGTTTTTCTGCAACATGCGCTGTTGTTTTCCCTTCCAGTGGAAATGTACTATATAATTTTCAGAAAGCCACTCGGTCTCTATTTTTTCCGACCACTAATTAATCATAATTCGGAGCAGTTACGCGCAGTCAGGCAGAAGGAACGCTCTGTGTGGAGGAGAGCAACCGTAAACTGTACAGGGAACCTGTGGTTTCACTATAGAATGAGCCCCCTCTTCTCACAAACTTTAATGGAGACCACTTTCTCTGGCCACACCGGAGTCGAGAAGCAAAGCTCACCATTCACATCCCAGAACACAACATTAAAGGACACACACAGTCTCCATCCTCACCGTCCACATCCCAGAACACAACATTAAAGGACACACACAGTCTCCATCCTCACCGTCCACATCCCAGAACACAACATTAAAGGACACACACAGTCTTCATCCTCACCGTCCACATCCCAGAACACAACATTAAAGGACACACACATTCTCACAGTCTTCATCCACACAAAAAAAGATTTTGTTGTTAAAAAACACAATTGCGGCTGATTGTGATGAAAGTCTGTAAGAGAAAGTCTTTTTGAGAAGCTGCATCCATTTCAAGGTAACATCATACATTTTATCTATTCTGTGATGAATAAGATAGAAGAATTTCCAAAATGGCACCTCTCACTATTTATTCACACATATCATTCTCTTCAAAGTGGTCCGACAACTCCGAGAACTGACAGTCTTCAAAATAATTATCTGTATTGTTTTTATGTGCTATATTATATTTTATCATTTATTATTAAACTGTGATAGTTAAATAATGCAATACAGACAATATACGGTAGGCTGAGACAACACAGGCTGAAAACAACCTAGTACATGGACAACACAACAGAGCTTCAGCTATCTGACCAGTACATTAGAGTGCTATGATGAAAATATGAAGAATTTATCAAATCTTCTTGTTCTTCATGTTCTTACACATGTCTTTTGAGGAAGTTCAGTGATGAACTCTGTCTGTCTGTAGACATGGTGCAACATAGTTGTTATTTTGTAGTAGACACACAACAGAACAAGAGTGTGCCTTCTTAACAAAAGGGCAAAATTCCCCTCTTCAACCATGAACAGAATTTTAAAATGACTCTCAGAACAGGTCATCTTGTGTGTGTCTATGCTGGCCAAACACACTCTTATCTTTGTCTTGCTGATGACCCTTTGACCCCCGTGGGGGGATGGACAGTGAGCCAGAACACCAGTCACGGTCCCAGGGGAGCTAGGTAACCCCTTCATTACCCAGAATTCCTCAAACGTTTGCCAACCTATAGCACGGTGGCGCTCTCAGTGATCTGCACTCCACCCCCCTCCCCTCAGTAATCAGACTGATAGCGCTTGGTGATCTTGCCCACGCCTGGCCTTCAGGTCCCTGGGTGGTCCTGGATGGCCCATAATTCTCAGCTAAAGGTCAAAGGTCAGGGATGCTGCTTATGCTCGGCGAAGGACCCAGACAGGGAGCAGGTTTTTTTAATGAAGAGCCGGAGATGTGTTCCAGTGACGCAAGTCTACAAAAGCCCCCCCAAAAAAAAAAGTGAGTGGCAGGGTAATCTTGTAATATCAGGCAGTCACATTGCTGGGGCTTAGAACCAACCTGGTCATATCGTTGTTACATTATCTTTCTCTGAGGGGAAAAAATCTAGGGGAAAAAGTTCAAATGTGCCGTCGTTTGAGAGACTGCAGCCCACACATTATCAGCAGAGGATTATCAGCAGCATTACAGAGACCTGCAGTGAACCCCAGAGAGCCGTTTCTTGACTGTACAGTGGGATGGGTGGACATCCCGTTACAGAAAGAGAGAGAGTACTGTGAAACTACATGAAGGGGAGGCTGTGGAACACTGTGTGTGTGTGTGTGCTCCTGTATGTGTGTATGTGTGTGTGTTGGTGTATCTACGTGCATACATTTGTGCCTATGTGTTTTTGTGTGATGTGTGTGTGTACATCTGTACGTGTGTGTGTACGTGGTTGCGTGTACGTGCCTGAGTGCATGAGGTTACGCGTGGGTACTGTAAACTCCAGTCCATTTTTCAGATGGCAGCATCGTCATTGCCACCCTGGCCACAGAGACGCCGTTTGTGCTGACACAGATACACACACACACACTCACACACACACACACACACACATTACCACCCTGGCCACAGAGACACAGTTTGTGCTGACAAATTTAGTTCTGCCTCCCCCACCACAACCCCCCCGGGCACACCCACCCTCATTGGGGGACCACAGGCCCCATCCCCAGGCCTCAGTCTCAGGCCAAAATCACACACACACACACACTCACATATGCACACACACACACACACACACACACACACTCACATATGCACACACACACACACACACTCACATATGCACACACACACACGCACACACACACACACTCACATACGCACATACACACACAAACACACGCACACACACACCCACACACCCACACATACACACACTCTCACACACACACACACTCACACACACACATACGCACATACACACACTCACACACACACACACACACACACACACAAACATACACACACAGGAATGCGCGCACACATACACGTACTGCACATATACGCAGATGCACATCATGCACGCACACACAAATGCACACATAACCACACAGGCTAGAGAGTCATGCCTTCATGCTAAATCTCTGCCAACAACAAAGTCTCTCCATTTTTTTTAAAGGGTTCTGTTCCTGTACCATAGAAAATAGCACACAGGCCACCACCCAAATGCTTGACTGTTCATTCAGTTCAGTTTGTTTGATAAAATATTTAGGAATTTTCAGTCCAGTAATCTGAAGTCATCCACCAGAAAAGCATTATTAACTCAAAATATTCTTTCCCCAAAGAAATATTAAACAAAATATATTTCTCAGACATCAAGGACTATTATTTTCTTTATTTTGTTTTTACGGTCTCTCACCCAGAGAGGCGTATTCAGTGTTTAGTTACCAGACACCCTGATTGTAGTGGGTACACCCATTTCTTTTGATTTGATAACGTTCTGCACAGCACACGTCGATGTGTGTGTGCCATAGGGGCAGGGAAATCTCAGCCCTCCCTGTTTATACACCCACCCACTTTGCATTTAACTTCACTTTTATACTCAATTTTTCCCACTGAGACCACATGGCTATTCCAGAAGAATATTATTAAAGGATTATTCTGTGGTCACACTATATTTAGTACCACTAACACATATATCTCTGTATCGGGCTCTCTCTCTCACACACACACACACAAACAGACATACCTACCATAGCTTTTAGTTTATTTACACACACAGAGACATACACACAAAAACACATACCTGTATACCTACCTTAACTTTTAGCACGCATACACACATGCAGACATACACACACACACACACACACACACACAGCTTGCTTATGTTTCCTTAAAGGATTCCCTGTCACCGGTTGTTCACACAGGTACTATAAACAAAGACAAACTCCTCTGCTCTCCAGCATCAAACAGCACAGTGTTGTCACAATGTTTGCTTTTGTGTCTCCCCAAGTTGAAAAGTTACGGGGATCAGGGAGGGGGGTATATACCTGCCTGAGGGGGAGAAAGCACTGCAGAAGAAAATCTGGATTATTTTTGCACTTTCCCCAAATTATGTCCATAGATAACAATCATAATTATATCCACAGCTAATTGTGTTAATAAAGATTTCCACCACTAATAGTAATGTACTCAGCTAATAGTGGTCTAATAATATGGCAGCTAATAAATATTAGAAAGTAAATCCAAAGCTCTCCAATAATGATGATAATTATACCTAAATAGTATATCATATTTATGCCTCTAACAGTGATATAAGAATGGAAAGAGTTTCATGTCAGCGTCACTGTAAATCTATTTGCAGCTACATGTATGAACATCCAATCAACCCTGAATCATTGCTTATTTGTTTAGTGCTTAAAGACAAGCTAGAATCAAAATGAGCTTTTTCCTCAATTTAGTTCATTTTTCATAACCATACAAACATATATTAAAGTATATATCTCATAAAATTAATAAAATTGTAATGCTTGAGTATTTTCACACCAAAGCTTTTTTCCATCCACTTCCTGGATACGATTTTATTTTCGATTTTACATCATCATGTACCAATCGCGCAGCAGCGCACATTCACCACCCCCCCTCAATTAATGTCACCCCACCCTTAAAAAATTCCCCCCCAAATTTTCATATCATGTGATATTGCGGAAGCTAGTGCTGCTTTAACTTTCACTTTCTGCTTGTCTTTAAAAGCTCTTACTGGATGTAGGCCTTGTATACACTACTGACTACTGCCACTGATAACATCGGCGCTCTATTGGTCTAAAATCGCAATTTCAAGGCCGAAACCCGATAAAGCAGTAACTCAGCTTCTCCGGCTCCCCTCAGCCTGTATGAACCGATCCTCCGTCGGCCTAAAAATAGACAGCGGGTATTAAAAGAGCCGCTGTGTGCGAGAACGGCCCCCCGGGGCGGGTTTAAAATAGCAGCTGGCGGAGCGGAGCTGGAGATATCAAACACGCACCATCTCGTCCGCGGGCCATCAAGGTGCGCGATGAGCGCTGGCAGGCTCCGCCGAGCCGAACAAAGGGCCGTCTGTTGGGCCTTTCTGGGCCAAAACCACGCGTTTGTTTCAGCGTGTTCGCTGCAATCACCGCAAGTGGTTGGGCAGGAGAGTCTCAGGTTTACTTTCAGCCCTTCAGCAATTCTCCCTGCCGTTTAACAACCTCTCTAAATCATAACAGTGACACCATTCTGCCACATTCACTGAAAAATGCACTTGGCCCCCGTTAAAAAAGGTAAGGCCGCACGTTTATTACAATTTGCTACGAGTAATTAGCGCTGAATAATGTGCACCACTTTTGTGAGAAAGTGCGGAGAACTCCTTTTGCCCTTTGAAGTGTTCTTAGGAATGCTTTTTCAACATTCTGAGTTGCTGCTCCAGAATTCCGTTACTTTCCATACCCGTAGTTGTATTGCTACGTACATCAGCATTAGAATGTGCAGTTAGAAACACTCTAATCGCAGATTTGTTTGATGTCATACCTTAAAGGGTTAAGACAACTTGTCATCCACGAAGTAAGTCCATGCAGTGTTAACTGAGCTGCATGCACTGCTATTTGCAAATGCCTCATAATTTAATGCCTTGAAATGCGATATGTTTACTCCCTGCTGAAAAAGCAGCACAAGCTAGGTTTTGAAACAGCTGGTAGCTGGTTGACCAGTTCAGGCCAGCTCCCAGCTTGACATGGTTTGATCTGCTCAAGCTATGTTTTGAAACAACAAGCTACCAGCACTAGCTGGTTCACCAGCTCAAACCCAGCTAGACTAGTTTCTGGCCATCTTGACCAGCTCAATTTTCAAGATGGTCAAACTGGCATAACTGGATTTTACAGCAGGGATGTAGGTAAACGGTTCAGATAATGCTGGCCTTGAGTCTCTTTGGGCTCTGAGCTTCAGAAGAGCGCCCTCATCTCCAACTCCTCAACAGGCTCTTTTTCATTTTCATCCATTACTCCCCCGCCACACACACATACACACACCAGGAAAGAGGGAGTGCCCCTAAGAGCTGTGCTGCTTAGACGCAATATTGTGCTCACAGAAGAGCCAGGCGAACTGAAGAAATGCTATCTTGAGGTTTTGAAGTCAATTATCAATGTCAACATAATACATTTTTTTTTTTATGTTTTCAAAAACTCAAGCTCAACCTTGTCTGGAGCTTTCCACACAAAGCTCCCTTGCAACAGATCGTGCTTTTGATGACACTTCCAAATATTCAGGTTCAAACCTTTACTCACAAAACGGGATATCATCCCTGCTGTAACATCCAGTTATGCCAGCTTGAAAATTGAGTTGGTCAAGCTGGTCATAAGCTCATCTAGCTCGGTATGAGCTGATCAACCAGCATGGCAAAGCTGGTCATAATGCTGATCTAGCTGGGTATGAGCTGGTCACCCAGCTAGCAGCTCTACCAGCTCTTTCAAAACATAGCTTGAGCTGGTCAAACCATGTCTAGCTGGGATTTGGTCTGAACTGATCAACCAGCTAAACCATGTTGAGCTGGGAGCTGGCTTGAACCAGCTACCAGCTCTTCAAAACCTAGCCTGAGTTGTTTGTTAAGCAGGGTTTTCTAACTTCAGGAATTCTTAAGAGCTCTGCATCACTAAAATGGCCTCCTGTATCCCTGGCCAAGAGGCAAAGGCGTTCCACTTGAGTGTGAAGGATTTCATCATTGTAACGATCTTGCGCTGAAGTCAAACTCTGTATTAAGTGACTCGCCTCGCTATTTCCTCTGGAGACACGGAGGCCGATATTCTGGGTGCCAACCAGACATAATAAAAATATGGTCACAGTATGGACGGGAAAATCTATTAAAGAACAGATTCACATCTCACATCGCAAACTGCTTCTGTTATCCATGAATCAAACTGCCACTGAGAGTAAAACAAATGCCTTTTCAAATGCGAAATAAAATGTAAAAACATAAACACATTACATTCCCTAATAATATACTATTATTTGCAGGAAAGTGTGTTTAAATGTAAAGGGCACAAAAGTTCAGCCACAACATTAAGCGTACCTCTAAAATATTCCCACAATGACTTCTTTAAAACACAACTGCGATAAGGCAGTTTGAATGAATGCAGAGTGAATAAGTAAACACAGAAGTTCAGCCGGTAGTTTTTGGGCCGTGACGGAAAAAGTACTTTCTGGAAGATTTTATTTGCCTCCCTCTGACGGCTGTCTCTGAGCAGCTTAATCACTCAGACGCCATGCTAACGACTTAACAATAATAACGGCTCTATTTAATTGAAATAAATTGCCGTCATTAGCCACTGAGAGCTGCCAATCGTAACTGCTCTGGCAGGGAACACCAGGGTCAACTGGAGAAGGTTTTGTACACTCAAATATATGTGTTGTAACTGAAAGGCTAGCCTGAGGGGACAGCTGGTCTTCTGTAAAGGGCGATGAAGGCCTGAACTTCACCTTGAGTGAAGTAAAGAGCTGTTTGTGACAGCTGCTCTTATTCTTCACACTGCAGCAGTAGTTTCTTTTGCCACTTTTCACATCTATGTTTGCCCAAACGCACAGGCCGTGTCCCACACCCCAGACATGGGACCCCACTAGATTAATCTTACACACTCAGTCCTTGGAAGGCAGTATCACTGTACCAGGCAGTGACAGTTACAGTGTGCAATGGGGACTGGACCAGATGGCCACTGCAGGCGGGGTGCATCTCGGAACCACCCTCAGCTCCCTTGTAGGTGGGAGATAAGGGAAGGGAGGAAGGGTCTGGTCTGTGTAGGAGGGGAGGGGGGCGAGGTGTTTCAGGGACTGGAGAGGAAAAAGCACTGATAGCAGTCCACCACCCCCCCCCCCCCCCAAACACTGTCGCCTTAAAGCTTCTGGAATGGGCAGCTGCTAACTATGACATTTGAATTTCCTGCTATCTGATTAGCCTGACCAAGTTACAGCCAGTATTGCTATTGGTTAGTAGCTGAGTTTGTGCCCCACCTGTGTGTGATCACGATCCATCAGAACAGGCTGCTAATAAGCGGAGCACGTCCCTGGAATTTGGGCACTTCTCAGATCAGAGACTCGACTGGGTCAGGCTGGGAGTCCCGGCCACCTGCCTTCGGTAATCTTCCATTGTCCCGAGGGGCACGCCAAAGCCGATGTCCTCTTTGAAAGGGGGGAGCCTGTGCCAGGAGTTTTACCCCTGGCTCCTCCTCAGAAATGGCTGTACCATGCAGGGAAGGAACTCACGGGACCCTGAAACATACAATATCTGGGGCCCGTATTCCACTGTCAATTATGTGTAGCATGATGCTACCTGGAATAACCTTGCCTGATCATTAATTGTGTGTTCAAAACCATGTGTGATGCTGTTATGCATCACTGCACCACACATTGCACAAAAAGTTCATTTTCTGATAAAATAATATTTGCTCCTGAAAATTGATGTGTGCTACCGGGAAAAAAATAATTTAGGAGAACATCTACTCACTGGGATGCATTAGTGTGCACCTATATATGAGCTTGGAAAAAATGTTAGTATAGAGCCCTGATATAATTCTTAGTTTCAGTCTAATTTAAGTCCATATTTAAGAGGGTACAGAGATTAGTTTGTCATTTATAGGACAGCCAATCTCAATGAATGATGCCGATTTCTAACTGGTTCATGAGAAATCCCGCCTGTTCTGTGTTAATGCACATGTCTGGCTGTCAGTTTTCCCATCACTGGGAACTCCCATGGTGCAACCCTGCTGTGATAAATGAAACCAATTGAATCTCCGCACACGCTCAGTTACAGCAAATAAATATCCCCTCTGAGTCCATCACTGTGACAGAGAGAAGCGAGCTTCCTTTTCCCAACCGTCTTTACCGGGAAACGTTCCGTTCGGTCAGTCCCTACAGCGATCACGTCACACGATGTCGGGAAATGGTTTTGAAGACAATGAAGTAGCACTCTCTGTGCTGTGATTGCTGAGATGAGCTGTGGGACACATCCAGTGGTCTCACCTGCCAAGCGTATGATCACATTTATGTCACACAATTATTTAAATAACATGCTAGAAAAATTAATTAAGGCTATTTGATTAAAGAGAGGCTAATTAGCCACCCCACAGGATGAATAATGCAAGCTTTCGGGCTATGATATATAGAGGTAATATAGTCCCACTGCTTTATTTTTCAGGGACCATAGTCGTTTTGGATTCAAATACTTTTCTGTTGATCTTGCCTGGTGCAGTTGAGCCAACCAAGAGGACAAGAAGGCAGGGTCGGAAACGTTTGAGAGTATTTCATAGGTTTCAATACACCAGATAAGCTCAGTAAGCTCAGAAATATTTGAATGCAACACAATTACATATTTGACCCAGGTCTGTAAGGGACTCATGATAAAGGAAGAACTAAAGTGGGTGTCTCGGTGGCGCAGCCTGTAGAGCACTGACCGCATGCTCATTGCGAGCCGCGACGTTGGCGGTTCGAATCCGACCGTCTGACATTTGTCGCATGTCTTCCCCTCTCTCTCGCTCCCATTCTTCCTGTCTCTCTATACTATATACTGTCCAATAAAGCTGAAAAAGGCCAAAAAGGAAGAACTAAAGTATACTACATGCTTAGGTGTATTTAATTGAGAAAATAATGCACCTTGGCTGGAATCAATAAAATGACTTAATTAACCTGACAACACCTGTACAACCTGTGCTAAAATGGGATGGAAGGGGCGATGGAAAATATGTTGTGAATAGATACTATCAAGATGTTCCTCCACACACACACACACACACACGTGGGCAGGAGTCTCTCTCCATCGATGAAACCAGAAACCATCTGTCACAGGTCTTTCTGGAAAGGAGCTTCCACAACACACACAAGTACGTGCTTGAAGACCAGCCAAAGACAAACCAACGAAAGACGACCGATCTTTAAAAAGCCATTGCTGGAAGCAATTTAGAAAAACTGGGACTTGAAAAAGCTTCCCCGCTGATGTCATCTGCGAGTGTGTACCAGCGCGTGGAGGTCGTAAATCCCAGAGCCCGTAGCCCTCTCAGAAGGGCCATGCAAGAACATTAGAAACCGCTAATATACCGCGGTGGGAAGCCACCGTCGGGAGAGACAGAGGTGTTTCCAAATGCGGATTCTGTTTTCCTCCCCTGCAAATAATTAGCCTTTAAAGCAGTGATCCTCACTCCTGGTCCTGGAGAGCCGCAGGGTGTGCTGGCTTTTGTAGTTACTCGGCACTTAATTGATCAATTAAATCAATTAATTACACAGTTAACTCGCCTCTGAATTGTTTGCTGATATAAAGGCAAAAACAAAAGACTGCTTTAAAGACGAAGAGTGGCAAAGCAGCCATATGTTTTCAGAGTAGATCGATGAAGCCATTACCTAGACGAGGCAAAAACCTGATCAATACTACAGATAAATTCTATGATAGCTGCAGGCATGCAGTACATCTAAAAGTCAAATTAATTGATAAACATAAAAGACATCACAGCCACCAATTTATTTTATATATGTTTAATTGTCTTGTCATTTTACTTTGACACTGCAGAACAGTTACAACTACACTATTTCCAAGGGGCTGCCTTTCTCAAATTAATTTGATTAAATAATACATTTTATTAACATTTTATATAATGTGTCCATTAAATCATAATTGGCACATGTGTATTCTTTGACCCTAGGGGGTAGCTTGTAATTTAAAAGCTAAGCTGCACAATAAATACAAATGAGTATTCTGTGGATTGATTCTTTTTTCGGTTTTTTTCTTTGAATAAAAACACAGCAGTAATATGCAGAACATTAGCAATTCAGTCAAGGTTCCTTAATTTCCCTGCCCATTCTATACATCACCCAATCAGGAGAACCCACTGACTCCAGATCCCACCCACTCTTGAAACACTGAGGGCCTATATTCCCAGTCAAGCACAACTGCCAATCAAACTCATTCGAGGTGGTGGCAAATTAAGCCAGTTCAACAAAATTTCAGGAATAGCAGTTTCATGACGACCAGCCAAAAAAGAGAAGAATCTAAGAACTTTTAAGAGAATAATTTTATTAACAACTGCCTACCTCCTCCAAACAGCATTGCCCAATCCATGTGGATACAAATGTGCTCATAGCAGCCCATGAACTTGCCAAACCTGCACCTATGAATTCTATTTACACAGGCCAACATTAGCCATTTCACTAACACTCAGGTTTACTTGCAGTATAGCTGTCACCACAATATGACCCCAAGAGAACTCAATAACTGAATAGAATAGTCACACACACTGTTAAAACACACTTTGTTCTCGCTCACTTGCTCTGAACCTCAGATAAACTTGCTATCAATCACCGCAAACCTGCTGAACCGGATTCCTCAAACCACATGAAACGCAAAGCGAAGCACGGGTTTGTCTATCTCTGCCAGCTGTTTACTTTTAGTCCTGATTCAGTCTGATATTCCTGCTTCAAACGTGACCCACTGAATTAGTGTGTGTGTGTGAGTGTATGGACGGGGTGTATGTGCAACGATGAAAACTATTTTCTCACCAGTAAGTAATAATAATTTATGGTTGTGCTTTCAGTAAAATATTCATTTCAATCTGTAGGCTAAAGTTTTGTACATCCCAACATCTAATAAGAAAGAAAATACAAAAAAAGTCAATTTGATCAAGTACAGCAGCGTTTAATATATCGCTCATGGGGAAGACATCAATTTCCACCAGATCTGTGAAACAGCAGCTCCAGTTATGGGTATATAGTGAGCATAAGGGTTGTTGTCATTGGGGAGATGCGTTCACATTATTTTAGCTAGTCCCCCCCTCGGTCTCTTCATTTCCCTACACCAGCATCTGTCAGACAAGCGCTGTCTCCTCAAGATTAATGAGCTGTCAGCCACCGCCCGGTGCCGTAAATGATGCTCTGCCTTCGGTTAAAAAAAGATAATTGCTTCTTGTTGGAGGACATCACTGCAACTCCAAACTACACCGCGAGTACTTTCCCCCCAGAAACATCCTTCATTCCCCTCAGTGCAAAATGAACATAGCCGTTTTATGACTGGGAAACACTTGGAATTGGGAACTATAGCGTCAAGAAATATGTTGAGACGTTGCCTGTTATGCACGCGTTACACCCACCCCCTCTTGATTATCAATTAACTTGGCAAACTGTGAATAAAAAATGAACACTCCGCATTTGATATTAAGCCGGAGATAAATATTGATTGAGTACAGGGAGCACGCACTACTATGCTACTACCCACAGGGGATTTAGCTTTCAGTTAATTTATTTAGAATTTACTTACCAGGTTTTTTAAAGTGTGGTCGCTAGTTGCAGTCGCGTCTGTTTTTGTAGCTGCCATGGTAACTTTCGAACAATAGCTGTCATACTGCTTCAGGGCCATATTTCCAATCAACGTCTCCAAAATCAGTCCATGGGTCATGAAGATACCGGACAAAAGTGTCAACTGGGGAAGGCTTATCTGAATGAACATTTTACATTTTTACAGGAAGGTACACAAGCTCATTTCTTGCACCATATGCCTACATCGTGTCGCACCCCTACCTGTGGCTTTGATTGTTTTCACCTGTGACTTCATTTTCAAAATAGCGGGAAACCGCAGACAGACACGTGTGGTCAGGGGACAATGTAGGCTATGGTCGCTTATGGTGATTTCGATACAACCAGGGAGATCGGTCTTATTCTAATCTTGTTACTGTATGATTTTTTTTTTAATATATATATATATATATATATATTTTGGTGGTATTAAATAGTAAACATTCATAAACATAGTGGTTTGTTTTCAGAAGTCCTGTACTAACTTTGCATGTGAATTTTTACCTTCTGTAACGATATAAAATGCCAGAATTTATACAACCATTTTTATCTCAGATTTCTTTGTGGATCATTCTGGTGGCACTTTCACTTCCTGCACCTGGATAAAAGAGTATTCATTTGGGAGAATGGGGAACGCATTCATTTTGCGTTTATTTAAACTGTTTGGGTAAATTCGACAAACATAAAAGCGGTCATACACTCTTAACATAATGGGAGGGTTAATAGTGGGGAAAGGGAAGGGTGCAGGACTTTGGGGCCGATGGGGCTGTCAGAGGGTCACCCTCAATGCAGTATCTGCCGCCACACACATGCAGACACACACACAATCTACATTAGTGTTTTTACAGCATACGTGTAACAGCAACACACTCCTGCAACAGGAACTGTATGCATCACAAGCAAACCATAACACTCAATAACGCTGTGATATGCTGTCATTACTATGGAAGAGAAACATGTACACTTTGTGCACAGGGTCATTTCGGGGTAGACTGTCGCAACGTCGATTAAGGGTGTGTCTACAAACACTCAAAGACAGTTCACAAGACCAAAGCAGATTGATTGAGTGCATTTGTGCTGGGCTTCGGTTTACAGAGTAAGGTCAGTGGCAGAAGATTTAAAAGCAAAAGCACGCTAAATATTTCTGACCAAATAAATGGAATTCACTTTTTGTTTGTCATATGAGAAACATCCCAGGGGAGCTGAGAGATGCACACAGTGTTGCACAAAAGTGCAAATTCAGGCTCTGTAGTAGTCCTACTATTCCCTCCAATACAAAACTAGCAAAGCCGATCACACCTTCCTGAGAAATAATATCAGGCCAATGAGGCTGATAGGATAATTATGCTAACAGGCTAGTGAGGCTAATAGGCTAATAAGGCTAACAAGCTAGCGAGGCTAATAGGCTAATGACACCAACAGGATAATGAGGCTAATAGGCCAATGAGGCTAACAGACTAATAAGGCTAACATGCTGGTGATAGCTGATGGCTAACAAGGTAACTATCATAGGATAGGCTGAACTACTGGCCCAAACTGGAGCCACACCACAACAGTTCAGCACGGGGGGGACCATGTGGGTCTCCAGGGAGGGGGGAAGTGGGGAAGAATCAATCAACTCTTTCTCATACAGGTTAAAGTTAAAGCCTACAGAGTCAAACGGGGGAATGAGAAGGGTGGGAGTAAGGAACTGAGCCCCCTCCCCAAATCTCCCCAGTTAAGAAGCAAAGTGCAGCACTGGGGTGTTTGGGGATAAGGGAGGTGTCCCTGGGGCTGCAAGATTATCCCCTTACCGGAGCAGTTTAGCCCTCAGACAGTCCTACATCATATCAGGCCTGAAGATGCAGGAATAGCCTATCCTTCCTACACCAGGCCAGAGGTCAGTCTCCTGTTGCAGGTGTACTCCTCACAGTAACACTATTCCACAGGTCTGTGTCCTGTCTGAGGTGGACTTCTCAAGATTACTGGTAACATGTTAGAATAATGTTACATAAATTTGAATTTAGTATCATGTAATTTGTAACTAACTACTGAGAAGTTAATATGTACAGCATTGTTTATGTATTTGTACATCATAAATTAATGTTAACAACAACATTAGTTGTTGGTAGTAGTTACCTTATTGTAACATATTACCAGATTACACTATTCCATGGTTCTGTTGCCTGAGTTGTACAACCTCTACTACCCCATGAACTCCACTGTGTTTTTCCCAATTGTGAGTTGTGTTTCCCTAAAGTACAATCTCTGTAAATCACAGATGTCACAAGATTGACTAAACAAGGCTGTGTTTTGCCTTTGAAGACTTGCTGGTCGATTTAACTTGAACAGAACTCAATTTGCACTGTAATTAAAACACCACATAACCATGCACTCATTTTTCCATTCCTGTTTGCATAAAAGCCCTGAAAAATTATACTTGTTATAACTGATGTTCACAATAATTGATGGAGGCTTAAATTCAGTATTGAGAATGCTGAGAGAGCTAGTTCATGTGGCTGTCATAAGGTTTTATGTCAGGTGAAAGCTGGAGTGGTCCACAACTTTGAGATTAGTTCAGTGGGTGTGTGTTGAAAGATCCAATATGTAGAGCAAGGATGGACAAGGAGGGTCATGTATTTTTCTGGATTTCTTCTGCTCTTAATTATGGTGATCCTTTGTGGCCAATCATTTACATGATCTGTCATCTTTAGCTATGTTCCGTGATAATAGAATGTCTTGTAGCATTCTATCATGGTCTACCCGTGAACAGTGTTGGCATATATGATTAATTAGTGGATTGAGCCAGGGTAACTGGGGGTAGCACAAACCTGCATACACTCCCTCCAGGACTGAAGTTGCCCAACCCTGATAGAGTCATGGGAATCATCTGGAACCAACCTCCGGCCTCAGCACTGGACCAGCAGGGTCCATTCATCATCTCAGGTATGTTCCATGACTCATCTCAGGTAGGTCCCATGGGTAACCTCAGGTATGTTCTATGAGTAATTTCAGGTAGGTCTCCTGTGTAATCTCTGGTACATTATATTACATTACATTACATTACATTAATGGCATTTGGCAGATGCTCTCATCCAGAGCGACGTACAACAAAGTGCATACCCATAACCAGGGATAAGTGCGCTGAAAGACGGAAGTACAATTTCAATTGCTACCTGTACAACAAAGATAAGGACCAGGGCCTTTTTTTCTTTTTCTTTTTTTTCTTTTCTTTTTAAACAAACAAATAAACAAACAACAAAGCAAAAGTGATCAAACTTAACTATCCAAATACTGCTTACCTAGCCAACTAAAAGGGAGGTAGGGAGGGACGGGGAGAGGTGCTGCTTGAAGAGGTGCGTCTTCAGTTTGCGCTTGAAGGTGGGGAGAGATTCTACAGTTCTGACCTCAATGGGGAGTTCGTTCCACCACCGTGGAGCCAGAACAGACAGTAGTTGTGGGCAACATGGCTCAGGCAGTAAGAGCAGTCGTCTGGCAGTTGGAGGGTTGCCGGTTCGATCCCCCGCCTGGGCTGTGTCGAAGTGTCCCTGAGCAAGACACCTAACCCCCAAATGCTCCTGACGAGCTGGTCGGGGCCTTGCATGGCAGCCAATAGCCGTCGGCGTGTGAGTGTGTGTATGAATGGGTGAATGGAGAAGCATCAATTGTACAGCGCTTTGGATAAAGGCGCTATATAAATGCCTGCCATTAGTTGTGACCGTGAGGTGGAGGTTCGGAGAGGGGGAGGTGCCAAGCGGCATGTGGAGGCTGAACGAAGAGGTCTGGCAGGGGTGTACGATCTGATGATTTTTTGTAGGTAAGTTGGGGAAGACCCCTTAACTGCTTGGAAGGCTAGCACCAATGTTTTGAATTTGATGCGAGCCATGACAGGCAGCCAGTGGCGGGAAATAAGCAGGGAGGTGACGTGTGAGTATTTGGGAAGGTTGAAGACCAGACAAGCTGCTGCATTCTGGATAAGTTGGAGGGGTCTGATGGCGGACGTATGTTGTATAGGAAGAACCTGCATGACCGGGTCACCGCCGCAATGTTCTCGGAAAGGGACAGTCTGCTGTCCATCACCACGCTGAGGTTCCTTGTACTGGGTGATGGCGTGAGTGTGGTATCCCCGAGGGAAATGGAGAGATCCAGATGGGGAGAGGTATTAGCAGGGATGAATATCATTTCAGTCTTACCTGGGTTGAGCTTTAGATGGTGGTTGTCCATCCAGCTCTGGGTGTCACTCAGGCAAGCAGAGATACGGGCTGAAACTTGTGCACCATGGTAGGTTCCATGGGTAATCTCAGGTAAATTCCATGGGTAATCTCAGGTAGATTCTATGGGTAATCTCAGGTAGGTTCCATGGATAATCTCAGGTAGGCTCCATGGATAATCTCAGGTAGGCTCCATGGATAATCTCAGGCAGGTCCCTGGCCTTCTGACAGGTTACCCATACCCAACCCAGTCTGCACTAGCCTTCATGAGAACTGGTTCCTCTGAGAACAAATCTCACACCATGACACCAAGAATATGATTTAGCTCAATTAAAGCCAGTCCCCTGGAGTCTGTTATGCTCTGCTATGCTGCAGCATCAGTGATGAAATGAACCAGTAGAAACAGTCTGCAGAGACAGTACAGGGACAAAGGAAGATCCTGTCCTGGCTTGCTGCTTCTCCTGCCAGAGCAAATTAATAATAAATTTAAAAAAAACAGACCACTGCAAAAGGAACTGCCATGATAGTGTAATTCATTATTTTGGCCCCCTCGTCAATTATCTCACAAGAGCAGGAGAGTTAACGGTAAGCAGGCAGCTCTGGATCGAGGGTTCCGGAAGCTGCATAGCTTAGCTCTCTGGGTAAATGAGCACAGGCCAACGTTTGCTATTTCCAAACGATCCCGGGCGAAAAGACAAATTGTTCCGTAAGAAAATATGTTGTGTCATTAATTCTCCACATGGGTCGGTGCTCTGAGACAGAAATCACAGCTAATGTAGTAATGTAGCAGTATTACTAGTATTACTATGCTGCTTGGACTGCTTCTGCCCGTCAATATCAGTGGGCAAAAGCAACTTTCCCTGCAGTCTTGTAAAAAAAAAAAAAACCTGAGATTTGAGTAGATCTGAGATTTAAATGTACAACAGACTGTCAGAACACTCTGAACGGTGTGCTGTGCATTTTATTTGCATATCTGGGCCGATCGGAGAGGATGCAAATTACACCAGTGACTCGGAGTTGTGAGGTTGTCAGCGTTTCATTACACTGACAGGAAGAGGGAAACCCCGGTCCCCGCCACACAATTTGGAAATAAGAGAGTGTTTTTGGTCTCCGTTGCCAGATGTTATCAAGTGGCATCTCGGATCTCTTCTGGTTAAGGTGTGCCAGGCCAAAGCCGTACCCAGAGCACCACTCTGTTGCCATGGGCTCAGGACGAGGCTGGCATGTGTCACACAAAGGCAAACTATATGGATTACTTATGTCCTCCTCAGACCTGGCAGAAAATGTTTAAGCATTTACATTTTTGACATGATAATACAAGCGTCTTGGATGACAAGAATGTTGCAGCGAAAATTGTTTCTAAAATATTATTTCCTCAGAACAGCACACAGAACAACAGGTTTCAGCAGAGAAGAATACAATATATTGTTAAGGCCTGTTATTTACAGCTAGTATTCTCCAGGTGTCCCTGTAGCCAATCAGTGTGTCTGTGATTCAATCAACATTTGACCTTGAATTTCACCAAAAGCAAAAATTTGAATTATTTTTTCCCTCACAAACACAGGTTTGCAAGTTCAACAATCACTAAAACTAAGTCACCAAACTGAATTTGCGAAGAAAGGGTGTGATGCATTTACTTGTAAGCCAAAGATAAAGACTAATGTTTATTCAATATTGTCCTCTGCTTTTGTCAGATACTTGGCAATCAGCACAGACATGTGAGTAGTTACACAATTAGAAAATAATTAGAAAATCTTGGGTTGTTATCTTGCATGTATTTCAGTACTTTACAACCAAGGGATTGGGGGAGTAGCTATTTTAAGCCACACATCAAACAACACATTTACATTTACATTTTAGTCATTTGGCAGACGCTTTTAATCCAAAGCGACTTACAAGTGCATAGGTTCTACCATAAGTCAAATATTTTGGTCAATTACAATTATCTGAGTTACTCATTTAATTAACTCTTAATCAGGTGAAGGATGACAGTGTTACGCTTGTGTCATTGACTCTCATCTTTTCAGACTCAGTATCGTGTCTTAGGCACTATGGCAATGGAATGGATGCACTTCCACCTCACCCATAACAACATTGTTTTATTGATATGTTCTGTTATTAATTGACCCCATTCCTGGCTAACATTCTGTTCTGAACCTGTCCAAATGCCTTTGGATCAATTCTGGAGTTATAAGTGAAGAAATACTTCTCACTTTAACATGGAAGACCAAACGCTAGTTGTTATGACGTGTACTTTTCGACTGGCATGATTTCATATATCTCCATCAGTCCGTTAAAAAAGACAGTGTTCCCAAAAGAAAATGATGCAATATAGCAACCTGAAAAAAACTAACTCTTCACGAAGCCCAATTTGTTAATATTAACCTGCAGGCAGGCCTGAATTCAATCAACACATACTCAACTCTCGCTCACAATTAAATTCTGGCATTAGCCTTTTTCTTCATGGAAACAGCCTTTTCTGTGATTTACATTGAGTAAGAGGGAAGTCATTGTTAAGGACTAGCGTTCTAGCGTAATCAGCCTAAACTTTCATTTCAAAAAATGTATTTGTACCTCTTGTAAAAGGTAATAGTACCCAATAATAGTACCCAAAATATAATATTATTGTACTTTCAGGCTAAATTTGGGAAATATCTTCCTCAAAGAACAAAAATGTAGCTCCACTGTACCACTATTTCTGAGAGTGTGTAACAAATATATACAGTACAATTCTACAAATAAATGTGAATTTCAGGGATACGCTGATGCCATTTCATACTGGCAGTGAAATAATTTTCATAAACACACTGAAGCCTGGATATCATCAGCATTTGTTCTTAACAGACAACTAAGTAAATGCATCTGTTCTGCTTTTTCCTTCTCAGACAGACAGATGGGCCGGGTCACCAAAACCAACCCGCCAAACTGTTTAATATAATACTTCCATTTATTCACTGTAAGCCACTCAAGGAAAAACCATTACATACAGGCCTGAATCTCAAAAGAAATAAAAGTACAGTCTGCCATATAATTAACACTTTTTAACACAAGTTCTTTTTTTTGTTTCTCAGCATGTTGTTCCCGTGTGAGTGCACGTGTCTTCCATTAGCAATGCCACAATTCATTTTTTAAAAACAGGTGTGGAAGCTGAGAGAGTTAGATATTTTATTACATTCATATCTGCAATATGATGATGACAATAACTACCATCAGGAAGAGACTTGAAAAACCCTTTGAGGAACACCATGGGAATGCAGATGCATTTTTCCTGTTTCAAAATGATGAAAATCAACCCTAAATATGCACACAAAAATACTGCATGAGCTTCATTTTCCAAAAGTAAAGTAGTGTTCCTTATTAATGATTCAATGGAATCAACCAAACCAACCAAAGTTTATTTTTCAAATAAAAAATGAATTCCCCAAAAAAACACTATTGGCACCCCTGGTTTAATATTGTGTGCAAACACCCCTGACCACGACGACAGCCATATTTGCAGGGTACAACTCTGGTTTGCAGGGCCATATTTGCAGGGTGCAGCTCAGGATCACATGTAAGAATAAGGAACTTGTGAAGCCTAGAGGAATAGTGCTGAAGACGGCGCTGCAGAAGACTGACGTACTCACGCGCAGCCCAGCCTCGCTCGCGGTTCCCCCAGCAGCGCGTCAGATTCCACGAACCGGCGGGATCAAAGCGGCTGGAATCCGCTTGCGAGCGCATGACAACATGACGCCTTTACCGCTGGATCCACGGGCAGAGACGGAGAGGATTACGCCGCTGTAATTGGGAAGCTCGTCTCGCTGCGCCCCACTTCTCCTCCATTTCTACATGAGCGGGTCACCAGTTCAACACGTGCGCCTAAAAATAGCTCCGGCTTTCTGCGGGATGGTTCTCCGCTTAAATTCACTTAAATTACCGTTCTGAAGCTGATGGCAATATGTCTTTTACCGCAGGATATATACACAAACATTAGCAATTCTAATTAGGGAAGGCATGGAAAGTGCAAAATAATTTTAGACTCCACATGAGCTTTGGCAAAATACACACAACTAATAACACGAGGCTTGACAGATCTAAAGTCAAACTCAAACAGAATATTAAAGAAACCAGGGAAATCGACTGGATTAAAATGTCTCATGTTTCCTAATTTCAACATAAAGAGGTGGTATGATTTCATAATTAACCAGCGTTTTCCCCTGTACTTTGCTTGAACTCCTAAATACTTCGGCACAAAGGGTGATTGTTGTTAAACCTTTGAGAAGTAGTTTTTTTTTATTTTTTTTATTTTTTAATAGTTTGGCCTCAGTGCTGAACTCAATTGCTTACACTTAACAGCAATGATTTTCACATCAGCATTGAACATTCTAATCACAATTAGTCACATCACAGATCTGTGATCTGACACCTTAAAGGGTTAATACAGTGTGATTGTAAAACTTTTAATTGTGGCGCACAGGTGGATAGGTAAAAGGAGCACTGTCACATTTGTTTCAGTTGAGATTATTTGTATTAAATGTTTAAATTCTGTGTGTAGACAGTCAGTGTAGCCGTTTCCTAAATATGGGGCAAAATTCTCAGGTCAAACACGTCCAGTGATGTCATTGGGTTTGGTTTGAATCTCCAGCTTGTGTTGCCTGGAAGGTAATGCTGTTCAATCTCCATCCCTTGCAGACTGGTTTATGGGTGGCCACCCATCCAGGCGATCACATGGCACTTGAAGGAAAAATATGGTAATGTTAGCATACAAATATCACAGAACCTACCTTGGCTAGTGGGTGCGATATGATGGACAGCTCTGACTTTTCAAAGAAATAATTTTGACGGAATGCAACCTTACAGTTTTGAACCGGAATTTACAGAGGAAGAATTGCGTGAGCAAGAGAGACTGACAGTGGAGGAACATGGACAACCAAACCCGGAGTTCGAATAACTTCAAACCCTTGCTACATCCTGCGGTACTTACCAACTTCTTCTGCAGCAATGGAAGGATTAATTGGAAGAAGTGTCCACAACCAAGGGGTCCAGGAGAGCAACTAAGTGACGCGTAACTATTAAAGCTGCGTTAAAATCTTGGTTGTGGATACTTCTTCCAATTAATCTTCCTATTGCTGCAGAAGAAGTTAGTAAGTACTGTAATTGGTAAGTAATGTTAGGCATGGGTTCACAGTTCCCACACTGACACCAATTTCTGTTCCCACGTCTCTGCTCTTTGTTAGCTTCGGCTGCCTCGTCATCCACTGTCTGTCTCTTGTGACGCAATGTAAAATGTAAGGCTGTGTTTCTTCTTCAAAATCTTGTCCTCTAACTTGGTGAAGTCAGAGCTGTCCGTCATATCGCTCCGGGTAGCCAAGTTAGGTTCTGTGTTATTTGTATGCTAATGTTACCATATTTTTGTGGGAGTGTCATGTGATCGCTTGGATGGGTGGCCATCCATAAACCAGTCTCTGCGTTCAAGGGTGGAGTTTGAGCACCTGTTACCTATTGGGAAACACAGGCTGGTGATTCAAGCCAAAACATGTGTTTGCCCTTATAAGTTTTGCCCTGTATTCATGAAATGGCTACACTGACGACGATTTGAGAAAGGCCTACACACATAACCTAAGCATTTCATTCAAATAATATCAACTGAAACAAGCGTGAGAGTGCCCCTTTAATTATAAAATCCTGCACACCTTTAGGCAAAGGGCTCTTCAGTTTGAAAATACTCATGGAGATCTGTTCAGAAAAAAATCCATTCCATATTTCCTCTACACAGAGGCAATGAGGCATACAATATATTTGAAAACATTACTTGGCCTATGGTGCGGTAACTATGGGGAACTGTGAAAGCATGTATACAAGCTTGCGATGTAGGCGGCTCCGTGTTTTGACTCTGAGATAACAATGGCTTGTAGTTGGTGATTTAAACATGATTTATAGTAGTGCAGGGGTTGCTGAATCTCTTCTTGTTCTTAATATTTCATCACACTGAATGCGATGTAGAGTGCAGGTGGAAAACACTGCCACCTAAAACAGTACGAACAGTGTTCACATTAATAACAGCCAGTTCTGTTCACATTTTTGCTGCATGATTTATAATAGAAGCCCATTTCAGAAAAGGGTATGATCTATTCCTAAGCACCATTATGAAATATTATGCATATTATGAATTGTTCTTTAAAAGAGATGATCAGAGGGGCTTATGTTTCTACCCCGATTGTAAAGTTTGTCCTCTTACTGTTTGCTTCACTATGGAGGATAAAAGCTTTGCTATTAATACCGTCACGGTATTGAATTTTAACTTTCAGTACTTACAGTTGGTAAGACTACAATATCCATCAAGATTCTATACCTAACTGCATATTGTAAATAACAAATGTCTGTTGTTTATGTATGTTCTAATAACTGTTGAAATAAAACTGATATACTGTTGCATTTCTTTAAAAACATAATACAGTTCAAATTATATTTTTATTTCCAAATGTATGTGTTGATTATTATTTCAGTTCAATGGAATTGTTTCCCCTCCCTGGGAAAACCAGAAGTAATGATCCACACCTGCCTTCTCAATCAAACAAGGTTTAATTTAATGCATAACGAGTCAAAAAAGGACAGTCTCTGTGAAAACATGACTGTATTCTGAGGCATCAGTGTATTTTGTTACTAGCAACCAGCATCTTCTAGAGCAGGGAAGACTCAACTCCAGGTCCTGGGCCACAGTGTCCGCAGATATTTGCTCCAACCATGCGCTACACCACCAGATTTCACAAATGAGTTTACTTCCTCAACCAAGGAGGCTAAAATACTTAATGAAATCAGGTGGAGCAGTGCATGGTTGGAGCGAATACCTGTGGTCTGGATTACCTGGAGTCGCCCTGTTGTAGAGTAGCCTGTTATGCAGTGACATCATAACTTAGATCTCTTTGTAGCATTATGTAATTTCTGATTCCATTTACCCCTTTGATGAGTAGTTTTCATTTTTCATTTTATTCTAAGTCAGTGTTCTAGAACCCTCATACCTAAAAGGGTTAATCGTCTTTCATCTCAACTATCTTGCAAATGGAAAATTACATGAGATTAAGCACATTTGTCTTGTTAAACACTTGTTAAGTCCTGTCTGGTAAGTGTTCGCAGACACATTTATAAATGTGTGGCAGACAGATACAATGCATGAAAACTACATTCCAAGGTAATTCTGCAGTTCTACAAAGAACAAACCCAAGCACATCCTGTCAAAGGTTCTTCTTTGTAACATGAGCACATGACAACTGACACAGAAGTTCTTTTTGTCCACGATGGTTTGAAGCCATCTGCTTCTTAAACCCATTAACTTTCATCTGACTCGATGTTGCAAAATATTTTATTTACTATGCCTAAGGGCTGTGAATTAGCCTCTGTTGTGCTAATAGCCTGTACATCTGCACTTTTCTAAGACTCTCTGGCTAAAAGCATCAACAGAATGCACAAATGCAATGCAAATGAATGAGTGGGGAACAGGTGGGAACCGATTTTGAGTGGGTTCACTGTAGCCCACCAGGCACTTATTGGGGTGGGGTCATGGGGGGTGCATGGAAAGGCCACAGGCCTAAACATTTTGGCAGTTGCCAAGCAACCATAGTTGCTACTTGCGCGTAACGTTTTGATCCATGCAATATTCCCACAGAGCTCCAATCGGCTTTCCATGCCCGTGCCACATGGAGGACCGGAAGCTCCAGGGACTCTCAGATTAAACCCAATCTTGGCCATATAGGGGCGACATTAGCTCAGGAGGTAAGAGCGCTCATCTGGCAGCCAGTGTGTTGCCTGTTCGATCCCTCGTCCTGGGTGTCCAAGTGTCCCTGAGCAAGACACCTAACCCTTAATTGCTCCCAACAAGCTGGTCGGTACCTAGCATGGCAGCATTTCACTGTTGTGTGTGTGAGTGTGTGAGGGCGAATGAGAGGCATTAATTGTAAAGCACTTTGTATAGCCCTACTTGCTGGACAAAGTGGTATATAAATGCAGTCCATTTACCACATAAGAGCAAACACGCGCACACACACACACACACACACACACATAAAAAAATGAGAGTGGAGAGGTGGTGGTGACACACCACTCACGCATGATGTCTCTGAGCACTTGAATGCTGCTGCTTCACAGAGAAAGGTGCCTGTTTGCTGAGCCAATCAGGACAGTTTCCTAGGCCTTAATTATTTCCCTCTGGTGGTGTTTGACACCTGCTGGGAAATGCTGGTCCGGACCTGTTTTTAGAGTAAATTATCCTAGTGAGTCCCATTGGATTTTCAGGAGGGGGTCCATGGACCCCTGGGGGTTCTTCAAGGTACTATACTGGGTCCGTGGCCAGACTTAACATAACATAACATAATGATGAGAAAAGGTAATTCCACCATGCACTGCTCGCCTTCTCCTGCCACTAAAATGTACATAATTCTTAGTTTACTGTACCTAAAAAGCTAGATAGTATCTAACACCATATCAAGCCTGGGCTGGAAAACCCCCAGGAGTTTCTGCATCCACTACATGACCTGACCAGCTATTCCACACAGTGACCACTCTGAGTGTAAAAAAACACTTCCTTTCTTTCTTTTTAGGGGTGTTACAGGTATGTAAAGATGTATGAGGTTACATGTATTTTATTGTGATACACAGCAAAATGTAAATGGCTTTACTGGGAAAATGAAATTTTCAGTTTTCAGGAATTTTATATCTCATAATTGTTTACCAACACAGGAAAATCGAAAAATCCAATACGTTCTGTGGTGCAACCTCCTGGAGTTGCCATGGAATGCCCCCCCTGTTATTTTCCACCATGGACTGTATGTTGAAAATTTGCATCAAGGCGAGAGAGACTTTTGTTTGAGTGCTTGTTTGAGTTATTTTGTATCGCTGCTTGTTTGTTTGAGTTTATTTATTAAATTTCTTGTGTGACTGCTTGTTTGTTGGAGTTTATCGATTTTTTTGCATGAGTGCTTGTTTGTTTGAGTTCATTTATTTCATGTTTTTGTATGAGTGCTTGTTTGTTTGTGAATGTAGATGGTGGACGGGTCCCTGACAGGTGACAGCTCTGTTGTTCAGGTGAGAGTGTTAAACAAACATTATCATCTGATTAAAGCAGCAGACACCTCGGTCCCCGGGGTGGTAATCATCACCCCTCCCCCCGATGCTGACACCTGTTCCCTGACCTCTGCAGTTATACAAATATTGCAGCTCTTGTTTGTATATAATGGGAAGATCAAGGTTTTGACATTCCTGGGAAACTTTTATTTATTTTATAGAATTATTAAGTGATTATAGAATCTGAAAAATTAGCCCCTCATTGTGATGACTAAATCTGGCTGGGCACATTATGCTTTTAATGTGAGCATAACAAATAAGTCATGATTTAGAAATAATTTCCCTTCGCCAGTCAAAATTGGCTTGCTAATTAACCAACAACGGGAATAATTATAATCAGAATAAAACACTCAACTGTATTCTTTTCATGACTTTACTTTTGTATGTTTTCTTTACCGAGGTAAATATTTTATGCCAAGCTTGTTTGGGACTTAAAGTGCTTCAAAGTACTGCAATTTGTTTTATTTCACTCACAGAGATGTTTTGGACTGTGGGTGTTAGGATTTGATTAAAAAGGCATGCATAATTAATATCATAGTTGTTGTGAAGAACTTCATTGAATTATGAACTCTATGGTAAGAAAGAGCCAATTAAGAGAATGCTGCTGTTGCCTTGAGCAACCAAAGAAGTGATGAATACTTATCATAGTTAAATCATCTAGGAAAGAATACAATATTTGTGTAGATAAAATAATAATTTTAAAATGTCTGTACTTGGCTTTGGGGGCTTTCTGGATTATTGCAATCTATGTGTTTCTGAGTAACTGTGTAAGTGTGAGGTTTGACACATGGAATTTAAGAATTTGGAAATAAAGTGTTTCAAAAGGCCATTTCTCCTCTTGAGGTGAAGGATTTAAAGCTGCATACAAGTGGAAAAGCTTCATGATTTTTTACTGTGTGGACACTAAAAACCATATGATTTCATTGTGGGATATAGCAATAAAGATATTTTATGTTCTGACCAGGGTCCTAAAATGCTGGTGATTTATAAAGAAGGGTGTAAAGCTGACCTTTATCATCTCCTTTGCCTCAGAGTGGAGTTTGTTATGGGAATAGTCATGAATATCAGGGTAGTAAAGAGAATATCTTTGCACTACTTCTCCTGGTAATGGATATTCTTTCCAGGCCAGTGTTTGTGAAAAGTACAGGATGCTGAATGTTTACAACAGGAAATAAAAAAAGCTTGATGTCCTTTGTGTAAATTGTTAACTGCTGCCTTACCTATAGGCTGGGCTTTAATTAATAAGCAGTAGTGTTACATTTAGTTTATGCCACTTTAGAGACATGTTGTATACACTCACTGTGTAATCTTGTGGTGTGGGACTGTATGATGTGCGTCATTACAGACTTCTCCTTTTGATTTAATTTCTGCTTCAATTACAAGGTAATGGAAATGGTTACTATTCACGGATTATATAAGAGTCATATACATTTTGTCATGCAATGCATGACTTACTGCTGGTCTTATTTTCAGTTTCCTCTGGAAATGTAGTTTCACATTGAGTTCACAAAGACATGCATACATACAGGTGAACTTAGGTAAGCCCCTTCACCTCCATTTGGATATTCAAAACTTTTGACATTGACACCATTTAGACAGTTAGACCTTTTCTCCACTTACGTATGTAATAAGGCCCATCCACACCAAGAACAATAACTACAACATAACATAACAATGTGAGCATTCACACTGAACAATAACGTTCTGTAAATAGCCTCTCCCCTATGTTATCTGCCATTTTTAAATGTGATTCCCTGTAAATTCTGTTGGATTTTGATTGTCCGTCAGTGTTTTATCATTCATTCAGCTGGAAAAAATGCTCTGAAAGTGATCCAATAAATATTGTTTGTCACTGTCGTTGTTATAGTTGTGATGTGGACTCCGCCAGCCTCTTGAGTTAGAACTATTTTTAAAACAACACATGTATAGTTATTGTTATATTTATGGTTCTCGGTGTGGACCGGTCAAAATCCATCTGAATTTATAGGGCTCAGGTTCAAAATGACTGAGAGGCTATTTACAGACATGTATTGTTCATTAGTGTGGATGCTCACAATGTTATTGTTGTCGTTGTGGATGCTGACTGCACTTCACTTATATTACGCTTTACAGTTGATTCCTTTCACTCACCCATTCACGCTCACACTCACACACCAACTGCAACTGGCTGGCATGCAAGGTACCAGTCGGCGCATTGGGATTTCGGTGGCTAGCTCAAGACACTTCGACACCCAAGGCAGGGGATCGAACCAGCAACCTTCCAACTGCCAGGCGATTGCTCTTTCCACCTTATCCCCTGATGGGCCTTTTAAACAGTGACCCAGTTAGAACTTTAAATCCAGCGATGTTTCAATTGATACGGACAGAGCTGTAAGTTTAATCACAGCGATGCCGCACTGAAACAGTGGAATGTTTTATAACTGTACATCCAGTGATGTGGTGGTGTGGTACCGGATTGCGACTCCTCTCACTGCAGTGGATGATATCTTAACTAGCCTAGCCCCAGCGTGCGGACGGGAGCCTCCAGCAGGTTTTCTTCAGGCCCAGCCGCATTCATCCCAAATGAATAGATATGAAAGGAAAGGTGGCTTTTGATATGCAAATGGCCTATGCTAATTTGGCCACCGCTATTTTCCCTTTGAGAGATGGGTGTGAATTAGCCACAAGCTGCCTTATTCAAGTAAGACCACTCAAACAGATTTGATGTGCTGTAATTCACACAAGTAGGTGAATCTTACCATGTGATTTTCTCTGATGGCTTTTGTCGGGGAGAAAACTGCGTTCTGGCCCCGCCGTCTGTAAATATTTACCCCAGATGTGAATTACATTCCGTGCATGGAGGTACCATGAGCTGGGATCAACATTGACTCAGGACGTAAGAGCAGACAGTCAGAGGGTTGCTGGTTGCTGATCCAATTGCTCCTGACGAGCTGGTTGGTGCCTTGCATGGCAGCCAATCACCGTTGGTGTGCGAGTGTGTGTGAATGGGTGAATGAGACTGTGAAGGAGTGGCCCTTCACCAGCCACCAGAGTTGGTCAATTAATAGAATTTAATTGGTTGATTGATTTACTTGAAAGCCAGGTGTTTAAAATGGAACATAGCTGCAACTATTTGTCTCTGCCATTTAAGTGTCTATCAGTTTGAAAAGGAGATGGAAAAGGCTAGCCACGATGTTCATTTGTGGTGGGTTGGTACAATAAATTATTACTTTTTATCTCAGTTGTTTTTAAAGCCATATACAGAGACATATAAATTGTACAGTGCTTTTGATAAAGGCACTATATGAATGCAGACCATAAGCTATGTGAGCCTGACACACACCTGTAAATCTGCCACACTTTCGCAGTGCACTGTGCAGAATCGATGCTGATGCACCAAGCACAGGTTTTCTAAATTTGGGGAATTCTGCTGTCTCTCCCCTGGGAATGTTGCCAGGGGAGCCATGAGGTGCAGCCCCCTTTGCCCCTTCATTTTTTATTCCATAAAAAGTAAGAAAAATGCCAAAATGGCAAACATGCATCACCCAGGTGGGTGTAGCACATTGGTGGCTGCTGAGTTGAAGTGGTTGTTGCCAGCTCACTACTTTATTTACTGACACATTTCCTCATGTATTACTACTATTGCATTTTTTTTGAGAGTCAGTTTAATCAGAGTGGCCACAAGACACACTTAGAAATTTAAAGTGATTTCTGGAGAGATAAAATAACCGTATGGACATCTTATCTTGGGATGCAGCCATATCTAGAATGAGGATCATTGTTTGGAAATGCTGTGCCCATATAAGCGCAGTCACAGTGAAGTAGTTATTACAACAGAGAGAAGGTTTTCCTTCAGGGCTGTGATGATCTTTACTTCGCTCAATCGCATCCCCAGTGTAGCGCACTTTCCGTACAGTTGAAATATAACCCGCGTTTGACGCAATCTCTCCTCCTGAAAGATTGTCTCCTCTCTGCTGGGAGATAACGAGGCAGAGGTAGCGATATGTCCTGTTAACGGGGCAGCGGTAAAAACACACTCGCTCACACGGCGGTAAAGGATTTTACTTTTAAAGCTAAACTGAGCAGTGCTGGCTGCCAATGGCCGATGGGCTGGCGTTAGTGGACAAGGGGGAGTGGAGAAAGATTAGTGTCCCCGCTTTTAATAACGCTTCTGAGACCCGGCTCAGCGTTTAACAAGTTCTGGAGTCAACAATCCGAGGACGTCTGGGGTGCAGAAATCTTGTCAAAACAACGGTCGATCATGCCCTTACACAACTAACGGGACCGTCTTCAAACACTTCAACTCTTCAGGCGCCAGCCTAATATTTCATTTATCTCTTTCACCTTTTACCAGGAAAGACACTAGAGAAGATGTATATTTAACTAGATAATCTGACCGTAGGGATTTAGATGTTTTTTAGTAAATCCTTTTCAGGCTTCAGCCCTGTGCACTGTCGCCATGGCGAGGAGGATATTGGCCAACATGTGTTTTATATTCCGTGGAACACACACACAACACGCATTAACTTCAGGTCTTTCCTCCGCTGGGAACGAACCGGGGTTTAAGGCCTCGGCTGGGACAGGGGTAGGGTTACACAGGTGGGCGTCTGGGAACCCCAACAGAGGAAGGGGTAAGCCAGGCAGACTCTGCCACCCATTACTAATGAATGAACAGAAGCCCAAACGTGTGCTGCCTTAAACCCGAAGCCACTCTCCAAAAACATAATTTTCCTCCTCCAGTCAAGACTATCACATCTATTGGAATTTAGCAGTCGGGTTTATTTCATCTCTGCTTGTGTCCTCCTTGCTTGACTGACCTGGACATCAAGGTCCATCATCTTTAATGACATTCCAACCCGTTAAATGTTCTTTGAATGAGCTAGGAGGCTCCCAAAAGATTCTTGAGCAAGTAAACACAAACGCATCCTTTAAGGCCCTCCCGAAGAACACAGCACTGCACTCCAGAGGTTCCATAACTCTGCTCCTTCACAAAGAAAGCAGTGGCACTCAGCTGCAGATATGCACCCCCACTGATAGAGAGATGTATCATCTTTGGCTTTGGCTGGATCCCCTGGAGCAGTTTCTCAGTCATTCGGGTTTTCTGTGCAGTCTAGTCTCTTGGGTCACATTTGAAGCTTTTGGCTTGTTCTTTTTCTTCACATGTATAGTAGTTAGGGAACTGGACTTGGAAACTGAAGGTTGCTGGTTCGATTGGCAGGTAGGACACCATGTAAAAATGCAAAAGTTGTCGCAGTTACACTCGATAAGAGAATCTGCTAAATGCCAGTCATGTAATGTAAAAATGAGGCACCATTCTTCTCAATGTGGATGATGTGACAAGAAAATGAGACCTGTGGCATCACTTTGAAAATAGCTACCACTGAGCTGCACTTTTTTGTATTTCCTTACAGAAAGGATTCTGTATTTCTGACCTGGTGTTTGTGCTGGTATCAGACATCATAGGAAGAGACACCATTTTGTTTGTAGGGGAACTTACACTCTGAAATGGAAAGTCATTTGTAAAATAAATAAAGAGTTGTTTAGTTGTTGTAAATATATGCATTTCATCTTGGTATCACAACCTTTCCTCAGCTGCCCAATTTCTCTCCACGTCCACGTGAATCTTCCTCCAACAGTATTTTTAACGAAGAAATCACACGGTCAAAATGTCAACATACTTAAATCCAATAACGGTTTCTTCTCTCTTTAACAAGCAAAAGCTGCCCTTTTTTCTCCTGAAGAAGAATCTTTAATATAAAAGGAATTCAGACTTAAACCCCGGGGATTACACAGGGAAGATTATTTAGAAAAACAAAGATGGCTGAGGCTTCATCGCCAGGTGGGTTTGATCCCAAAAGCAAACATTCCACGACGGAACGGCAGCGGGTTGAGGCCCTGCCTGTCTCAGCTCCTCTTCATCCAGTAGAAAGCTGACGGGATGAAAATCAATACACTCTTTAAAAGAAACTCAGTAAAATTGCCACTCGACTTTTATTATGATTCTTTTATGTAGGATTTTGGCAGAAAATGTACCCCAGTGTTAAGACTACTGGACACAAATAGTCCTAGACTTGCAATCCCCTCTGTATTCATGTAAAGTAAATGTTCTTCTCTCCTAAATACATTTTTTAAGCCATTTCTCTTTTTTTTTGGCCACAAAACCTAGAAGAAGTTATATGTTTACAACCCCAATTCCAAGTAATGGCAAATGGAAAACAGGCTCAGTTTTAAGTCGATGTTTTCCTAAGCTATCTTTAGTTTCTTCATAAACTGCAATTCCTCGGAGGGCCATGGAGGTGGTGGGGGCAAAATAAGAGAGGTTACTGAGTACAATGCCATACAGAGGAGTTACCACAGACTGTGCTAAGACCACATACTAACTGCAGTGTTCAAATGTTAATCCCACCCTCAGCTATTCCACTCGCAGGGCTTATAAATTGCTCTGCGGTATCCAGACTTCTATAAGCATTTCTTTATTTTATTCAGATAATGAGGGAGGCTCGGGAGCTGTATCTTGAAGAAAGGGGTAAATCATGGCCTTTCATACCAGAAAGGCAGATCATTTGGGGAGACAGGCTGGGATTCGGGTCCATAGGGTGCCTGTATGTGATCCCATCTCTATCTGTAACCCTCTCTGTTTCCCCTCCATGTTGGACAAAAGAGAAAAACAACTGAAGAGAGACACAGCATTGATTTGGTCTTGCCTGAAATGATACAGCATTTAAGTGGACGTATCATTTGATAAAATGCGGTCACTGACTAGCACAGTAAGATAATTACTTACTCAAAACAACTGTGTGTGTGTGCATGTGTCTGTGTGTATTCATGTAAATGTGTGTGAGACTGTGTGTGTGAGTGTGTGTGAGAGTGCGTGTGCACGTGAGTGTGTGTGCATGTGTGTGTGAGAGAGATTGTGTGGGTATGTGTGTGTGTGTGTGTGTGTGTGTGTTTGAACAAGTTTGCTGATGCGGGTACTTTATTGGACGTTCATTGAGGGATCACTGTCAGGGCCGTGTTGGTCAGTTGCCTCCAGCTTGACCTTTGACCCCTCTGAGAACAAAGGGGAGCGCTGACACAGTGAAGTGGCTGTCCACTCTTGACGTCTCACTCCTCATCGAGTGCTGGCTGTGTAAGTGACCCCCCCCCTCCCTCCCACACACACAGAGCTACTCTTCAGTCTGTTGGTACAGTCTGACCCTACAACCCTACAAGACGTGTAAAAACTCACTATAACACAGGCACGTCAATCTCGCGCCAGTCTTCAGTAAACAGTTCTAGGACTCATTCAATATTTGTGCATAACTTTCACCACGAAGCTATTTTGTTCTCCTCACAGTTACAAGTTGTTGCATTCACTAAAATGTGTTTGTGAAGAAAAAAAGGCTAGCTTTTAATTTTGTCACAGTTAAAAAGAGGCGTACACTGAATCAACAGTATGTAGTTTATGCTGTGGTCCAAGTTCTAGCTTCTCATTTCCTGTAATTAACAGGAAGTAGAATTTATGGCTGCGCACCACCCATAACTGTCCTCCTATTAAAATATGTTGCGGACTGGGATGGGGGGTGAGAGAATAAATTCTGTAGCGTGAAACAGCGATACGATCCTGGGACCTGGAGTGATATATTCGCCGCCCATTTCGCAGCTGTGACCCCCCGACCCCCAGTGTGAACGTTTGAGAAATACAGCCGGCCGATTTTTAACGACACGGACGCAAACAAACTCCGCGAGACCAGCCAGTCTCCGGGGATGAGCGGGCTCCTCTGGAAATCCACAGAAAAAAAGAAAAGCCTTGTCCTCGGCCGTCGAGCACCAGAAAACAGTAGACAATTTTAATTAAGAACCCTGAAAAGTGCTCATAATTACGCCTGCGCTCCGTAGGCTCTCCGTGCCTACGCAGATAATGAAGCCCTCGAAACAACCCTCCCCCCTTTAGATTAACACCCCCCCACCTCGCCCCCTCCCCTCCCCGCCCACCCAGCCGAGGGGGCGGGGACCGCGCTAAAAGACTTGTAATTTGTATTTTGCCAACAATGGCGGCCTAATCCCCCAGAAAGGCCCCCTTGCGAGGGACCGGGCTCTGTCTCCACGGCGATTGTGTGCGAGACAGAAGGCCAATAGAGATGTGGACGACAGGGGAGTGTGTGTGTGTGTGTGTGTGTGTGTTATGTGTGCGTACGTGTGTAAGAGTGCTTATGTGTGAGTGAGAGAGTGTGTATTTGTGTGTGTTATGTCTGTGTGCGTGTGTAAGAGTGCTTATGAGTGAGTGAGTGTGTGTGTGAGAGTGTGTATGTGTATATGTGAGTGTGTGTGTGTGTAATGTGTGTGTATGAGAGTGTGTGTATGTGTATATGTGAGTGTGTGTGTGTGTAATGTGTGTGTATGAGAGTGTGTGTATGTGTATATGTGAGTGTGTGAGCGTGTATGAATGTATTTGCGTGTGTGTGTGTGAGTGCATGTGTGCATGTGTGAGTGTTTGTTACGTGTGTGTGTCTGTGTGTCCGTGGGGAGGGGGGGTAGTCTTTTCGGGATGGGGAGGAGGCCATTTTAAGCTCCTCACAGCTCCCCTTTCTCTCCTTTTCAGGAGTGCTGGGCTGTCCAGCTGAACTCCTGACCCCTCTGATGGTCGACAGGACTGAAGGATCATGGGTGAACGCCACGGCAACCAGTCGGAGCCATTTAGCCTCATGCCGCGGCCCCAGGACGTCCGCACGGGCGAACTGGATAAAACCACCCGGCGTAAACACTGATGTACAGACAGTTTCCCCGGCTATCGCTCATCATTTAAACTCTTTGACTCAAAATGTAAGTCACCCATCATCTTAAGTGCATCTATTCCAATTTTAACTGTTGCCCACTATTTTAAACTCAGATTTGAACTGAACTTCAGAGGAAAATGGAGCAGGGGAGACTGACCCACAACATCAGCCTGTTAAACACCCTGATCTGTTTCCTTAACTTCGGAAACAGCCAGAACCGTTTTTCTTTTCTTTTTTTAAACGTTAATAATTGGAAAAAAAAATTTCCAGAGTTTTTCAGACAGTCGCCACAGTGAGTTTTGCTTTTCATATATCACTGCAGATCTGGGGGCCTTTATAACAGAGGCCCTGTTCATAGGCCTAGTACAGACCACACAGTGTTCAGGTTAAACACTGCCTCTCAGAGACCTGAAGCAACTGCACTCTAACCCCAGTGCAACCGCCCAGACCAGGAGTACTTACATCTGCCCCTTTTTCAGGATTAGGGGTATTTACATCTCCCCCTCTCTCCAGGCCAGGAGTACTTACATCTGCCCCTCTATCCAAGACCAGGGTCACTTACAGACCTGATAGCTGATTGGTTGATTGTGTTAATTGATTGATTGTGCATTCTCTCCTTTTGGAGAGTGGCTGTCCCAAGGCTACCCTCCATCTCACATGATCAAATCAACGTCATCGGGGGGGGGGGGTTGACCGGTGAAATGTCTCATGCGTCTACACGAGGTGTTGCCTCTTTTAATTTTAGCCATTGGTTAGGCAGGTTTCTGTCTAATAATAGTTTGAGCGAGGTTGTGATGCTTCATCACCAAATTATTGGTGTAAAACTCAACTCACAAGCTAAAACATTCATGTTAGTGGGAAGGGGTTGTTATGAAAGGGAGACCTCAGGGATCTGAGAAGAGATTGTTGATTGGCCAGGGGAGATCTCAGGGATCTGAAAGGAGACTGTTGATTGGCCAGGGGAGATCTCATAGATCTAAGAGGAGATTGCTGATTGGCTGGGGGGTTCTCAGGAGTCTGAGAGTTGATTTCTAATTGACGAGGGGAGTTCTCAGGGAGCTGAGAGGAGATTTGCTGATTGGCCAGGGAGTGTTTTAGCAGCAGAGATGAATCACCTGAGTGTATTGTACTGTTAAATCTGTGTGTGAAGCACTGCTTTATGGATGGGTCAGTGAGTGAGCTGAACTAATTTAATGGCACATGCTGAGAAGTAATCGTAAGGAATAATGTGCTAGAAATGTATCTGTGTGTGTGTGTGTGTGAGAGAGAGAGTGTGTGTAGTGTGTGTGTGTGTGAGAGAGAGAGTGTGTGTGTGTGTTAGTGAATATCTCTCTCCTCTGTAGTGGTGTACTGACGCGTAACTACGCTGAACTCTCTTTAGGACACAGACTGTAGTTCAGAAACTGGTCAGACTGGCTGCCATCCACCAAATGCAGTGAATCTGGTTCAGAGATTCAGAGAGAGAGCGAGAGAGAGAGAGAGAGAGAGAGAGAGAGAGAGAAAGAGAGATTCAGAGATAGAGGGAGAGAGAGAGGGAGCCCCATCCAAGCAGCTCGACCTGGCCCGTAGCCCACCCCCACATGGGTTCAGAGAGAGTGCCTCATCCCACCATCTTGTCCCGAGACCTCCACCTGACCCCATGGGCGCTAGAGAACACGGCTGATACTACAGCTGCCACAACTTCTACACTGGCTCACTCAGTGCCCCCCAGTGCCCCCCCAAGGGTTATTCCCAATGTCCACCACCAGCTCATCTAATCCCCCCCCAAGTCACTCACAATGTCCCCCTGTCTTTACCTACCTCCACTTACTTCCTGCTTTCATTCCCTGGTGTAAAATCCAGCTGTGACCGGCTTAAATGACCAGTTACCAGCTGTTTCAAAGCATAGCTTGAGCTGGTCAAGCCATGTTGTGTATGGAGCCGGTCTGAACTGGTCAACCAGCTACCAGCTATTTCAAAACCTTTTTTTCTTTTTCTTTTCTTAAGCTGACGGACAGACATTGTTAAGCGCAGAACTGGAAAGGGCTGCTCAGAGAGAGTCGTTTTGGCCCCGCTGTTGTTAGCGGATGATAAAAGCGGTGCGGGGAGAGGCTTTAGATCTGGGGTCAGTTCCCTCTTACTTCCTTTTCCTTCGCCGCGCTGGCGAATGTAAATCTCCGGGTCTCTGTCCGAGCCTCGCGTGGCAGCTATTTGATGTTAATGGTGATTGTGAATCAGGGGTAGTTTACAAAAAAAAGTGCTAAAAATAGGAGCGCAGGAGCGGAGCGAAGCAGAACGCGGTCTTTCATCTCTCTAAAAGCGCCTCTCTCTCTCCGCCGTTTGGACCCAGACAAAAGGACAATCCTCCTGTGTAAATATGCATGATGATTAGGTTTTATTTCTGACTGAAAACGATGTTCGGGTGAAAGGTAACACGCTTATATAACCGGATCCTCTGTTCCTACCTTCCCCCCCGTGCTCCGGGGAGAGCGGTCGGTCTCTGTCGCTGTTTTAGGAGCTGGCGAACAGCGGCAGCCTGTCACAGCTACCTGGGCCGTTCACAAGACCTCGAGAACGCGCTGCAATGTCTCCACGCTTTTCACAAACTGAACTGAGCTTCCTTACAGCACGCTGAAGTAGTCAAATCTAATGAGAATGCATTTATACAGCACATCCTACAAAGATGTCACATCACAGTGCGAATTCACTACATGCTGTACCACAGCTTAAACCCCAGGTGGAAAACCCTGAGCATTTTACTGTAGACTAGTGGCTAAGGTGTTTGACTGGGACCTGGAACATTGGTTGCTCAAGCCCCAGTGTAGCCACAATAAGATCAGTACAGCTGACAGCACACACTTAACCCCAAATTGCTTCAGGGGGGTATTGGCCCCCGCTTAGTCTAATCAGTTATATTTGCATGTAAAAGCAGATATTAAACCAAAAACTGAACCTTAGTCACAATATCTCCATTATTTCCATCCTAGACATCCAGCTCATGTCAAAAGACAAATACTTAGGCTTTATTCTTATTCCTCAACAAAATGACAGACACATTTGTGCAAATATTTGTAAATATTTGTAATAAATGGAAAATGTAATATGAATGTATAGTAGTCCTGCATCTTTTTCTTGTCATGGCCCCGAATTCTCAGCAAACATAGAATAATTACCACATCTGAATATTATTCAGTTTACTGAATATCCATGGTTTTCAATTACAGCTGACAGCCGGTATATTAAATTAAATTTCAAGATAGCTTGATGCAATATAAGGGGATATCATTCCAATGCATATAGTTGTGTTGTGTTGTACATCGCCCCTGCGTTGTTACCTTGGTTACAGAATGTTCTGACTGTCACATGGTGCAAACATCAGATAGAATAGGCTTTAATTTCCTAATATTTCAGCCTCAAAATGGCCATTTTTTCATTTTGCAAAAAGGCAATTTTCCTGCTGGTTCCTGTTTGCTGTGGGTTAATAAAGATCCACACGGGCATTCTCTGCAGGCTTCTCAATTAAAACATCCAGTTGTGCCACTTCCTGAAGACCTATTTTTAAAACCATTGTTGCTTTCACCCTCATACAGAACCAGTGTGGAAGCCGCAAATCTGCAATAATAACATCGCAGTACCCTCCCTCCTTCACGGACCATTTAGGCCCATATCGCTTTGTTCAGACGTGTCAAAACATCTTGACTATCAAAGAACTTATATTTAAATTTAAATCCTCTTTAAAAATATCACAATAAGGCTTTGTACAGTTTTGAAGCACCGCCTATTGAATTCCTCCCTATTGTGATCAGCGCAAGCGCGTATTGCAAATATGCAAGACACATTTTCATAACAATGGTTGCCTTGCGGTACATTTGGTTTGTGTACAGTCTTTTTCTGTTGTTGTTATTCTCAGAAACCTAATCAGCGCAGGGCGTTATCTTAGTCGAGGGCATGACTGCTCTTCAGATTCAATAAAGGCAGTCGGCCAACCTCCTGTCTGCCCGTAGTTAATACTCCACAGCCGGATATCTCGATTCTTCAGTCCTGCGCCAGGCCCTTAGGCCTGCTGTTTGCCCGAGATATCGAAGTCTAGCAGTAAGAAAACAGTGCGGAGCCGGTTTTATTTACACAATCAACCACTCAGAATGAGGGGGGGCACTGGACAGAATTCAGTGTCCAATTTTTAATTGCCCCCTCCCAACACACACACACACAAACACCCTCCATCTGCTGCATCCATCCATTCATTCATCCATTCATTCATTTACCCACCTACTCTCAGAAATAAAGGTACAGTGGAGGTAGATCATTGTTCTTTAAGGAACAAATGTCCTGAGTGTACCCTGAAAGGTACAACATTGTTCTTTTAGTAGAAATAAGTACCTTTTACAAGCCAAAAAATGACAAATGAATCATTTAACCGATGGCTAGGGGTACAATTTTATGTACCTATAGGGCTACACCCCTCTTTTATACCTTTCTTCAGAGAGTGCATCCATCCATCTCTCTCCCCTGTGCTTGTTTTTGCAGTGAGTACCCTAAGTGTCTGGGGCCCGGTGTGCCAGAGCACTCTGTGTTTACAGCCATTACACTGAAGGCTGTCGCTTCAGCAGCAGAGGGTCATTTTCCACCCCCCAGGTTTCACTCTCGCAAGAAAGGACGTTAATCTCTCACTCCCTCTCTCTTTTTTTTAAATCTCTCCAGGTTGTTTTTCCCCTCCTTCTCTACGCCACTCGAGCACAGGACAGGTTTTCTTTGTGGGGGGGGGGGGTTGAAAGTGCTTGGCCAAACACAAGAGGGGGGCTCTGTTTTTCTTTTCCTGTGTGTTTGCTTTCAGCTGTGAACCTCTTCGTTCGGTTTGCAGAAACAACTACAGCTGGGGGAGATCCCGTTAAACCCCGGGAAAGGGGCTCAGCTCGGGATGGGGGGGGGGGTTGATGAACGGCACCCCCCCGTCTTCCTGTGATGACTGGAGGGAAAACGATTCCTTAAGTCAGCGATCAAAAATGTACAAGAGCCAATCAAGAGGAAGCATCTTCTTAAATTACAGCTCACTGGGCCAGAACTCATTCATGCATTTGAGGAATGTTAACTCCAGTGCGATCATCTTATCAGATTCCTTCTTGGATTAAGAGCATTTCAAAGTTGATAAACTGTCATTTAAGTGCTGTTTTTGTCACCGGTGAACACTCTCTGTTAGGTTCAGAGATAGGTTGAGGTTCTATATTAAATTCCCTGTTTCCGTGCTTTGCTATGGATGCAGATGTACACAGAGGACTGTTGTCATCAGTATGCACCGATCTCGGCCATCTTCAGTCATGGTACTCTCGAGTAGTCAGACGTTGACCTGAATTCACTCAGTATTTCTTCTCCTCTTTGACTCCCAGTGAAGTGGAAATTGAGTTTTTTCATCACAAAGAGTTTGGCAAAGTAACTTCACTGCAAAACAAAAAAATAAGTTGACCTCAACAAGTATATTATATTTAAACTTTAAATCTTTGATTATTTCACTTCTATTTTGTAAAATGAGACAAAATTGTTGACAATGAGTTGACGGCTTTGATTAATTTTATTACAAGATTTACTAGTGGGGTAAGAAAAATTCACTTGTCAAGCAAACATTACCCTAAAACAAGCAACTTTTTTTAAATTTTAAGTCTCATTACAATACTAAAGAAAACACTTGTTAAGACACACTTTTCACACACACTTGATGTGTCACAAATATTACTTGAATCTAGCTTTGTCTCATAAAAATCATGTGTCAACTTTACCATTCTTATATAGAGTTTAACATGAGCTGGCATATAAGGGTGGAGACGCTGAATTGTTTTGCTAATGGTGATCCCCCTCATTAGTAAATAAAGCCAAAAGGGTTATGCACCACAAAGCAGGATTAATCAGCATTGAGACTTAACTTATTTTTTGTATTTTTGCAGAGCATCCTTGCTCTGATCCTGAGAAGATAACCAACATAAATTGAGCATTCTGACTCCACAAGGCCACACCAACCAGATGTTACTGCAGAGACATTCATTATCCATTTATTAACCTTCAAAAATGACCTTTTACATCGTCATGTTTTCATGTACGAATGGGGACAGAATTATTGGTGTGGGCTGTACTGTATTCATTAGCTGTTTCCACCCTGTGGGAGGGTGTGATGTTATGATTAAAAATCTTATGCACATAGCAACATTATTCAATGCTACTCTGAAAGAGAGAGGCGAGGGGCGGGGGATTTCATTAAAAATCTTACGGTGCGGTTACATTGTGTGTAACCTAGATGCAAGGGGGGGGGGGGGGGGGGGGGGGGGTGATAATTATTAATCCTGAAGTGACATAGTGACATAGTTTCAGTGAAATTCACACAGGCACAGGGCCTCCCCGGGATCTATGACAACATTAATTATGAGGGCCCCCTTTGAGAGTTTGGACAGCTTAAGGTGGCAACACGGTAAGTGAAAGTACAGGCATTTTTTCAGCAGGGCAAATGTATTTTTCTGGTACACTGCAAAGAAATGTGCCGGTCTTAAGTATTTTAGCCTTATATTTAGACTTAAAATCTGATTCATATTACTTTTTGTTCAATAAGACAAAAATATGAGACAGTTTTACTCATTCTAAGATTTGCCAATGGAGTAAGACAGTCTCACTTTTCAAGCGAATAGTAACTTAAAACAAGCTAATATTTCCTACTTGAGAGAAAAAGTAATTTTGTTAGAAGACTAAAAAACTTCCCCTCCGGTTTGTGCTGGGTGGTTTAATGGGCTGTGTTGAGGATGTGCCGTGTGGTTTGAGGGGCTGTGTTGAGGATGTGCTGGGTGGTTTGAGGGGCTGTGTTGTGGATGTGCCGTGTGGTTTGAGGGGCTGTGTTGAGGATGTGCCGTGTGGTTTGATGGGCTGTGTTGAGGATGTGCCGTGTGGTTTGATGGGCTGTGTTGTGGATGTGCTGTGTGATTTGAGGGGCTTTGTTGAGGATGTGCCGTGTGGTTTGATGGGTGCTGTGTTGACAGGATGGGCCTCCGGTGTAAACATTCTCTGCAGGCTTTTCAGGGCACACCCACACCAACCCTGGGCCACACAACTCAACTTTTTATAACACACGATGTAAGATCATCTATTGGCACTGGAACACATTCTAAAGGTCACAAAATCCCCATAGGGCCACTCCAAAAGCCAGGCAGCTATTGACTCAGCTGAAGACAAATCGGGCAAGATAATTATCCCCATGGGAGGGGCACCCTGTCCTCTTTCTGAAGAATGGACCACACCTTCAGCACCATCTCTAAGAGTTCTCAGGAACGCACAGTTTGATTAGAAAAGTTCTGGTCAAACTCTGTTTAACTATCAGAGCCAGAATGTTGTGGCTCCAACCTAAATCACAGCAATGGTTGTGGTGGTAATCGAGTGCATGGAGTGTTTATGCCTGTGGCTGGGTCAATTCAGGCAGCCTGGAGCCTAGTCTCTAAGGTGCTGGACTGGGACCCGGAAGGTTGGTGGTTCAAGCCCTAGTGTAGCCACAATAAGATCAGCTGCCTTAACTGGGGGGATTAGCCCCTGCTTAGTCTCATCAACTGCAAGTTGCTTTGGATAAAAGCTAGATAAATGTACTCTCTGCTATCTGTACGGGGCACAGACAGCATGAGGGTGAGGGGAAACCTCTGTGATGAGTTTCGGGTGTGGTGAGTGCGTGGCCATACCCTGGCGAATCAGGACGCGGTCCACAGTCACACGAGTGACACTCATGTGTGTGTTCCACTGTTTCTGGACGCAGTGCGTGTGCATTGTCCCTCTCGCGCCCCACGCGTAATCTAATTAAAACTAACTGCGCGACGGAGCGTGTTTACACACATGTGTGATCTGCTTTGTGGAGGCTAACGGGCAGAGACGCAGGAGTGGAGTGTAAGAATGGGCCATCTGCTCGCAGGTCTGACTGGGGTTTACTAATTTGGACGTAATGGAACCCCAGCGAAGAGGAGGAACAGCGAGTAATGCCGATTGTAATGAGTATAGTTCAGGCCTGTCCTGGAAGGGGAGTTCTACTCCCCATGGGGAACTGACAGAGCCTGTCCTGGGGTTCTGGTATCCCGAACAATATTATGCTGATGCTTTTATCCAAAGCAACATACAGTTGATTAGACTAAGGAGGGGACAATCCCCCCCTGGAACAATGTGGGGTTAAGGGCGTTGCATAAGGGCCCAACAACAGTGCTGAACTTATCATGGCTACGCCAGGGTTTGAACCACCAACCTTCCGGGTCCCAATCATGTACCTTAGCCACTATGCTACAGGCTACAGGACGCTACTGTGTCCCAGGGACGGCTGTGGCCCTAAATGACTGCATCGAGCAAGCAACCAGCTCCAGGAACTGACACACCGCACTGTGAAAGACAGAAAGTGGGGGGAGGGGGGGGTCTTTTCTCACCTCTTAAACGCTGTGCCTAACACCTGGTGGGTCTGAGATTGTGAGATTAAAGAAACGAATAAATGTATTCACAATTGATAAAAATTTACTTTTAATTGCTGTTTTTTCCATTGAACAAAAACATAAAAGGCACATCAAAGGAAAGCTGCCCCTCTCTCTCTATCTCTGTGTCTCTCTATCCTCTCTCTCTCCTCACTCTCCCCCCTCTCTATCTCTCCTCACTCTCCCCCCTCTCTCCTCGCTCTCCCCCTCTCTCTATCTCTATCCTCACTCTCCCCCCTCTCTCTATCTCTCTCCTCACTCTCCCCCCTCTCTCTATCTCTCTTGTTGCTGGAAAGACAGAGAAACAGATACCAACTAAAGAAATGAGAGATTTGAAAAGGTAAACACCACTGTGTCTGTGTGTGTACATGTTCATCTGAACTGAAGGGGGGTGATCAGCACCGTCAGTCAGCTTCAGAGTGTGTGAGTGTAAAGGTTGTTCAGGGGGCAGTTAGCCAGTAACCTCAGATGGCGGGGTGGGGGGGGGGGGGGTGGAGGTCATTTGGTCATTGTCCTGACTCAGCAGTCCTCTTTGTGTGGGGACCTCCCTCCTCTCACTCACTTTGTCTATGTTACTCCTTTTGATTCATCTGATTTCCCACAAAATGCACACAAAGGAAAATTTACTATATCCATTTCACTTTTTCTTTTGTAGGTGGATGCTTCAGCTTTTGTTTGTCATCTTACAAAATATGCTAGGTTTCTGCAGTATTCAGAATTAATTCATTGTTAATCTATGAAGGTGCAATGATTAATAGCCTTTACATTAATTTATATATGGAAAGCTGTAAGAATATCCAGTGATAGCGACAATTAAACATCTACAGACACATACACTCACCAAGCACTTTATTAGGAACATTTTTACTTTATTACACTTACTTATTAATTTATCTAATCACCCAATTGTGACAGCAGCACAATGCGTACAATCATGTACATACAGGTCAGGAGCTTCGGTTAATGTTCCCATCAACCATCAGAATGGGGAAGAAATGTAATTTCGATTTCAATTGTTGGTGGCAGACAGGGTGGTTTGAATATCTCAGAAACTGCTGATCTCCTGGGATTTTTACCCACACTAGTCTCAAGTTTGCAAAGAATGGTGCAAAAAAACCCAGTGAGCAGCAGAGGAGAATGTCCAGAATGGTCAAATCTGACAGGAAGGTGACAGTGACACAAATAACCACACATTACAACAGTGGTGTGCAGAAGAGCATCTCTGAACACACAACACATCATAACTCTAAGTGGATAGGCTACCGCAGTAGAAGTCTAAAAAAATGTAATCTAATAAATACATGATAAAGTGCTCACTGAGCATATACCTCATGTAGTCAAATAAGCATATTGACAAAGAAAACTAAAGTAATTATTTGAGGAAAGAAAATAGGGGATATGTGTCTGGAATTAGGAAGATATTAAGTTTGTATAAATGCCAAAACTTTAAGATTATCGAAAGTAAGTATTGAGTCACTGTTTAAATTGCGTGTTGGATGTAAAATGAGAGAGAGAGAGAGAGGGGGGGGGGGGGGGGGCGCAGGGCAGCCTTGGCAACGGGTAACTGCGTGTTTCTTATGTTTACTGATAACATTCTCTTTGATGTGATGTTGAAGAGAAGCAGAACCGCTGGCCGATAGACAGAATGGATCACCTAAGATAGGACAACTGAATCCACAAATGACCAGCAAATGGAGCTTAACAAAACACATTCTGGAGAAATGCAAAGGGGCTTGTCATTTAAATAATAGTTCCAACAACAACAGTTTAGATAGTTTGTGTTAGATTAACTGTAAAAACAGTTTTTTTTCTGCTCCAGTGAATAAGACAGCCTATTAGCTGTTTACAACTCGTGATAGTAATTTGATGATAACTTTAGCAATCGCACTAAAATGGCCACATGTTAATGTTGAATGTTGTTAGTTCAATTCAAAACTTGACAGGTCATAAAACCACTGTGTTGCAAATACGTTTAGAATGAGGATCCTTATGATAAAAATAGCAGCTTGTGACAATAAATCAGCCGTGTCCCCCATTTAGCAGGCAAACCAATTGGCAATGTAATAAGAGTGTGATAGTAGCAGTAATTTAGTTTTTTTAAAAGCTGTTAAAGGCGCCAATGGGTGTCATTTCTCTCATTTGTTGTTGACGGAGCAATTTTATGATGTCATAAAGTCGGGAAACTTCCTGTAAATCTCGGAGAAGCTTGACGCTAGGAGCTTGATTGACAGGCACTGTGCATCTGTGTTTGGCCACCTAAACGCTGTGTTGGCTTTTCGCGGTGTCCGCTGTGTCCACGAATTAACTGCAACATGTGAGCATTTTAAAAGCATGAGAATCCAAACATATCGCTTCAGCTATTTATTGGTAAATGTTGTATTTGCCTGCGGAGCCACGAAGGTTTAGTTTTTCACAGCTGTGATTTCGCATTTTAAACAAATATTCCATGAACTCATACGAATGGTTTGGTGCTGAATGTGAGTTATTTAACAATCAGATCATAGCCTACGCTGTGTTGTGGTCAGATGAGAATATAGATAACGTTAACACGAGGAACACCAAGATTTATTTTGCAACGGCAACAACACACGCAACAACAACAAAAAAGATTTCAAACAATGTGAGTTCATGTTTCGGTCATTTTGTCCCCCCGACGTTCAATCATTAACAGATTAACGCTGCGTGATTGATACTTGGATTATTTCAACCGACTGGCATTTGCATTATCTTAAACTTTAAAAGCGGTGGAGGGGAATGCGCGGGGAGGGGGAGTAGAGAGAGAAAAAATGTTCACTGGAGCGGCAGGGGTCGGGCGAGTCCCAGGCCTTCTGTGAGATTGGGATCATCAGTTCATAGATTCTGGTAATTGTTCGCCTGGTTGTAAAACTGTCACTGCCTGGCCCTTCGAAGTTTTGGTCCCAAAACTACGTCTGGGGGATTAGTTCACTCACTGCCTTTCTCCCACGTCGGTGAACTGTCGTAGCAGTAAATTTGAGACATTCCAGCGCAGTGGCAGAGTTTTACGCTTCGCACTGCGATTTGTTTATTTTAATCAATGTTTACAAATCGGCTAAATAATGCGCCTCTTATCCTGATGTAAAAAAATATATGAATCTGTTATTGGAGGTTACAGACAATAATGTTTCAATTAGGTTTGAATGAAGGTTTAGATTTTTAGTTGTTGTTAGAATGTTCAAGGACATTGTAGCAGTGTTTTACAACATTTTAGCCACCCCGAAATCACATTTTTTTCATGAATTAATCCGGATCACACACGTAGCCTATACCAAGACATAAGAACGTATACCTATAAACGGGGAGCCATAAGAAAATAACTTTCATAAAAAATATAATAAAAATCTTAAATCGAGTTAAGAAGTCTGCAAGCGTTTAATAAGAAACTTCAGACTACAGTCGTACTAGGTGCGTGCACTAAAGAAAGGTGTAGTTATTTTAGACGGCAGAAGTTGCATAATGAGATTTTTGTAATAGTTCTGCGTCTCTGCGTTATTGACAGTTTTGTGTATCTTATCTGGCAGAGAGTCTTTGCTGGGGGGTTATTGGCGCAGCTCGCTGAGATTTAACTACTGGCGGCTCCATGTCTTTAAACATCATGTAAACTTACCCTATGTAGCCTATCCCAAACAATCAACGTCATCATAAGCAGCTTCAGTATAAAAGATGGTTAAAAATGCATAGCATATATTATATAACATGTTGGCATGAGACAAAGCTTTAAAGTTAGATAATGAAGTAGGCTAGGTTAGATAACATATTGCGACAAGGCTTTCAAGACAAGCAGGAGAATACGTGTGTGACAATAATGTACAAGTGATTTGGTTTTGCTGTGAGTTTTTTTTTTGAGTAGTCGGGTGGGTGGCACTTATTCACGCACATCACAGAGCAGCTTGCAATTTCAAATATCCATATTCTCTGACATTACTGAATGTGCGTTTACCTATCGGAACAATTCAAAATTCTTAACGTCGCCAATACATAGGCTACATTTTGCCAAGTCTTGCATTCACGGCATTAATTTGTACATTTAGCTGCTATCGCCAATACCGATCCAGCATAATTAATTCTCACAGAGACCTGCAGTTTTATACGCGAGATTGGCAGGTGGAGACGGACAGACTAACTTTGAACACTGACCGATATTGACTTGGCATGTTTAATAATCGATTCCCTCGTAATGATGAGAGCACGGCGCTGCCTACGCAGAACGAAGTTGACTCAGCCAGAACATTTATTGATTGATTCTTCGTACTGTGGAGGGAGGTGCCAACTGCCTCCTCCCCCCGTTTCTCTTCAAAAATTTGCTCGCCTGCTGCCTCTCTGACTCTCGAGGGGGCTGGTACAAGCGCAGCACTCGTAGTAGGTCTAGAGACTGCAATCTGATCCTCGGTCATTTTTTTTGTCTGGTGGCTGCAGCTCCGGAGTGTTATTGCTGGTCCGCGAGCCAAGCTTTCACACACTCTCTAACATGCGGATCGGCAACAGCACCCGCACTTTCCCTTCAGCCAGCGAGCACACGGACATTACTCCGCTAGAGCTCCGACAGGAGACGGCTGTGCAAGTGAAGAGTGTGATCGTTGTTTCACTCAACCAAAAAAACTAAAAAAGTGTTAAGAGCCGAACGGACCATTCGATTCGGAAGGTACAGTCAACTACGCTCAATGGAAATCTAAAAATATACTACATTGCCGTCTTGGACATATAAATTGCCTCTGACGATTAGGCTACGTGGTGACACGGGATTGTTGTTCCACCAGAAATACTCGTGTTGCAACTGCTTTTTTGGAAGCCTCTTGCCCAAGAGGTTTTGTTTGTTTGGATTTAAAGTATATTCAAGCACATTTTGGACATTTATACGTCATTACACATCTGGTCGGATTATATGAGAAGAAATTTGTAACCGGTTTCTTCTATAAAGTAGAACTGGGACTGACCGTCGGTGTATGTTCAGTTTCATCAGGATTACTGTCAATTTGGAAGTCCATTGGTAAGAATTTTTCTCATTAGAATAACTGACTGTGTATTATTTTTATATTAAGGTATTACCATTTTCATAACATTGCTGCTGGTACAGTATGCGTATATTGTTGCGAATCCTAATATAGCCTATAGGCTACTTATCGATGTAGGACATTTTTGCTTGATTTGTATAAAGTTCCTTGTCTTCCCTCCAATTTGTCTAACTGTTAGCTTGCAAATGAAGTTACTAGGAGTAAATGTTATTGCATAGCTACATACTGACTGACGTGAGTCGTGATGATTGTCAGAGTTTCCTTTTGAACTGTTTTATCCCCGCACACCATTGTTACAGTAGCGGCGCCCGTAATCAAACACGTGTGTCTAGAGCCCCTGAAGGAAACATACTTTCCAAGATTCAACGTTCAGTAGCCTATAGGAGAGACTCGAGGTTTCTGGTGAATTGGATTTAATATAATTTACGCTTTTTTACGGATACATTTCTTTGGTTAAAGCGAATGAATCAACCATTCATTTTCCAACCCCCTTTCCCGGCTCGATGGGCAAAACTCTGCCTCGTTTCGTCTGTGCTTGCAATATTTCCTATGCATTACAGAAAGAAATTGAAAAGCCGAAGCGATTTTTGCCGTGAGAGCAAGCGTGCAAATGTGTAGCTAAAATGCATAAAAACATAGGCTAGATATAATCTACCGAACCCAAAGCTGTGGATTAATTTCGCATGATGTAACCTGGTTATAGTTGCTGGGTTATAGATTAGTTATAGTTGTACATGAAGAGCCAAGTGCCAGTGTAGGTGCAAAGGGAGTGTAGCCTGTGACTGTGAGGAATGAAGGAAAGACTGTTGAAATATTGTAGTTATTCGCCTCCTCCCCCGACCGGCCAGTGTGAGATCCACTCTTCTTCCGCATTATCGGCTCTGGAGAAACCGATACTTGAGATAATTCAAAGCGACAATTCCTGACTCACTTTCCGTAAACCCGATAAATTAGTTGGGTCAGGAGTTACAGGGCGCCGAACCTGTCCGTTTTGGCAGATATTGCACAGGTTAGCGCAAACTGATTCCATCCGCAACTTATCCTACAGTTATTGTGCCTTTTCTGGGTCTATTTGTTTTAATATTTTAAATGCAGACACGCAACTGGTAATCAGGAGTAACAATGAATACACAGTTCAAACGGTCAGGCAGTTGGCATTACGCAAAACCCCACAAGCGGTCCTCCCCTTACGTGTTAGTGAAACACCAACTCCTGCAAAATGTAAAAATGGTGGTCGAGGAAATATATATCTGAATTAACATATTCCGAAATTATATTTCTTCAGTGTAATAAGTGTTTTATCTGCATTCCAATGCCGCTGCAATTGACTCACTTGGGCGTTTTCACAAAGACCACTGTTGCAAATTCTATACAGCCTACTGTAGGCTATATAGGTTGAACATATATGTAATGCTGCATTATAGATAGCATACGTCACCCATGACCGCAGCTTCGATGATGAACTTTCACATTAGACAGGTATCCAAATTACGCACAGCCTAAACTCCGCTCCAAAACCATCAATGATGACTTAAAAGTAATCTTGGAAGATGCATCCTGCTGTAGGCTACCTTTCGGATGCACAAACGAGAGGGATATTCTAATTTGCAGCATGGTAGTGCTTTGGTCGTGCTCGCTTAGGAAACTGACTGCCTTCTGCTATTAATCCGAAGAAAGGTGTTAAAGGGAGCTACTAAAACAAATTACCTTGAGTACCAATAAAATATTCGCTCGCTTCTGGCTGGAACTGCGGTATTAGACTACAATATCTGGAAATTATATAAATATTTCCTTATACAGTTTGGGGGTTATGCAACTGAACTTGAGGTAGGCTACGATGAAATATACAGTCGGCTTACTTTGGCGTGTTGCGTTTGGCACAGTTTAAATAAACGGAACGTACCAATGCCAGCACCAGGTGATATGTTCTCTGTTCTGTCATTTCTAATCGATCTCAGAATAAAAAACACATTGACTTTTCTCGAAAGCGCTTGACATTTTAACTACCACTATGGTATTGCCTATGTAGCGAGAATACCCTGACAACTCGGAACATATCACAGTTTAAAATACATTACACTTGATGCGCGTGGCCCTTTCCTTCATTTAAACCTGTTATTGTATGTCTTATTTTCTCCACGTTTCGCATGATAATGTTTTTATTTAGAGCATAAACTGATGTTTTAAACCCCACGCAAGACGAATCTAAGCATCACCATATGAATGTCATTTCATTGCGTACAATCACACATATTTGATTAATATTATGAAAAAAACTAAAAGCTTGTTTCTTTCCCGCGAGAAACTTAGCCTTAGCCTACTTTGTTTAAAAACCATTACAGTTCCTAAAGCTGCACGAAGACTATCTTTATATCATATAGCATATCTACTGTTTATACATTCATAATCACTATGGATACAGAGCTAAATGAACCGTAACGGAATGTCAAAATTCATTAACCCGTTTAAGTAATCCAAACCACCATAGCAAATTAGCAAATAATCGCGTTTTAAACAAAGGGGCCAAACATACGACTGATGCACCTTGCGCTAACAACATCAGCAAAACCAAAGCCCATGTTTGGGAAAACAGCTTTGGATTGTTTCACCATAATCTCCTTTAATTTGTCTCAATTGCTTATCGTCTCAATGGAAATAATTGCACCATGATGGAGACGTGCCGAGGTTGCCTGAAAATACTCAGCGCTATTTGTCTCCTGAATTGAATCAACATTTCCTTTCTATAACCACATACATTTTGCTGTCCTTGGACAGAAGGCGAGTTCATAGGCAGTTGATTGTACCGCCACAGATGTCCAACCGATAATTTCAAACATTCAATTTTCGTTTTTTTGACAGTCATTCGAGGAAACGCTAAAATGTGGTGACCAGTCCAACAGGATAATGATATATTCAAACATGAAATTGTCGAATATCTTGAATGGGGTTTAAATGTGAGTTAGGCAATGAAATGGTTGCCGCTGGAAAAATTGCTAAAAAGTTTTTTTTGTCTCATGGTTATGTTTCTCATGGTACAACAATTCGTTTCCCTCCCTGTCCTAACAGTACACTTTAATGCGGCGTGGGAATAGAAAGTGTGCGCTTCAGAACTGGTTCATTGTGTGGAATCAAGTTGCACCCGCGCCTTATCAGATCACACGATCAAACTGCATCAAACTGCATGAACACAGAAATTTAGCACAATGTTAAAAACCTCCCAGTTAGGTATACGAACAATAAACTCGGCGGAACAAACACACCCCGAATGAGCCCGCTCTGAGTCGGGGAAGCACTCAGATAAAGCCTACACGTTCTCTCGCATCAACAAAACCTTTAACACCTTGGGGCTTGGCCTATATATGCTGGGCTGAATCTGCTGGTTAAAGCTGAAGGCCGATACAGTCTAATACAGTTCCTGCGTATTGATGCTCTCTGGCGTCCCTCATTCTTTAAATCCCGTTTAATATCAGTAAAGTAACCCCCCACAACTGCCTTCAGCTGTTAATGTTGGCTACTTTAACATTTTACATGTATTTAGTCGACCCATAGGGGGCACTCTACCATACTGAGCGAATGAACCCAGTGGTCCTCACTCCTGGTCCTGGAGAGCCGCAGGGTGTTCTGGCTTTCGTTGTTACTCAGCTCTTAATTGATCAATTAAAGCAGTTAATTGCACAGTGTAACTCATCTGGTTTCTTGGGTCTGAATTGGTTGCTGATATTAAGGCGAAAACAAAAACCAGCACACCCTGCTGCTCTCCAGAACCAGGAGTGAGGACCACTGATCTAAGTGTAAGAGCAATGATCGTTTTGATCTTGGCAAAACATTCAGCAGAGTTGGATGCATTAACCCTGGTGTTCAGGATAAACTCATCACCTATTTTAGAAAAATCTACTTGCACAATATTCCATCCTGTGTACTTAGAGCACAACATTATGTCATCTTCTTTCTTAAATGTAAATAAATGAGCAAATCTAGGGAAACTGCAACCGTTCGCTTGCATAAGCAAGCCAGCGACGTCATCACGACCTGCCAGTGTAGCGCATTCACATAACATTCCAGAACATCCTAGAGTACCTTCACGTGGGTCATCCAGGTCCGTCTGTCCCCTAACAACCGCATCAGACAGACAACAGACAGCCTGATGGACATGTTTACCCCCTGAGGGTGTGTCCTCCACTTCACATATAATCTCCTTTGAGAGTGAAACAGTGGTCTGGTACAACTTTTACGACAGACTGTATTCAGGGACCTGGGCCTGTTTTAGCTTTTCAAGGTGTGACAGTTTTGAGTTTTTTGTAATTGTAGGTCTGTCATTCAAAGAAGAAGAAGACAAGCCATTCTGCCTATTAAACACACTAGTAGTGGTATGTGGCAAAGCGCATATCTTTGCATGACAGCCCTGTTGATGTTTAGTTTTTTTTTTTCACTCGTAGAATGCAGTTGGCGGTTCATAGCACAAGAACACCAAGAGGAGAAAGAGCTAGATGAGGCAGGAAATCATAAAAATGAAAGAATTAAAAGTAGATTTAAAACATAAGCCTGCCTTCAGTCAACAATTGTCTTAAACCTTAACAGACGATTGAATGCAAGTCAAGACAAGTCAAGTTAACAGTACATTTAAAGCACATTTGAAATAAGAGCAAGTGCTGTACAGAGTATAAATAAGATGCATAAAACAGAGTAAAAACCGGTGCTATGCACACATCCAAACTATGCGCTTTTGGGTTAGAACAGCAGCAGAGTCCAGAGTAGACCCGAAGGGAGACCCATAAAGCCAACACACTACTGACGTATTTATGTGTGCTTGCGCCCGTTTCTTCTAGGTGTATACAGAAGAGCACATATGGTTGTTCCCTGCAAAAAATGTCAAGCGTTTTTAGCTTTGCAATGAAACCCAATATTTTTTTATTCTCTCAATGAGAAAATATTAGCTTATTATAAAGTTACTGTTTGCTTGAGAAATGAAATGGTCTTTTATCATTGGCAAATAAAAGACTGCCAAATATTGCCAATGAGGGAAGATAAAAAAAAGCAAAATAAATTAGATATGACTACTAAATTACTTAGTTGAGATGAACTTATTCTTTGGCTTTTGCAGTGTTGGGTGTTGGTCAGTGATTGAGTGTATGTAGTGAAATCCTGGCTGTTTGGAGCTGGTTCTGCCCCCCTCTTATTTGGTTCTGCAGTGGTGGGTGTTGGTCACAGGTTGAGTTTACTGTATACAGTGGTGGGATATCCCAGGTGTTTGGAGCTGGTTCTGGCCTGCTCTTATTCTTTGGTTTTTGCAGTGTTAGGTGTTGGTAAGTGGTCGAGTGTACTGTATGTAGTGGGAGGATATCCCGGCTGGTTCTGCCCCTCAGTGTTTCTCAGTGAAGAGTCCAGCTGACTGCCCTAGCCCCTTAGCACCCCCCCCCCCCCCCCCCCCGCCCCACATGCCCCCCCGCCTCCCCAAAATCCCTGTAGAGAGGGCCTGATGGGAAACAGCTGCTCACACATGTGGAGCTGACAGGTGGGATGGCTGGGAATAGCACACACACACACACACACACACACACACACTCAAATTCCCCCAGGACCGTCTCTTACTGGCGCTGTGAGGAGCAGCTGCAGTAGCCGTAGCTGTGCAAAACCTTTTCCCCCCGAAGCTAAACTCTTAAAACTATGAAAAATGCATTAAGCCATGGCCGGCACTGCCAAGATGCCCAGGCATTCTCTAATAAAGTGTAGTTAGCATCTCTGAAGGAGGGGGTGATGTTTCTGCAGTCACAGATGCATGGAAAGGCCTACAAACCCTGCATGCATTAGACCCAGAGAGAATGCTACGGAGATGGGGATGGAGAGGGAGAATAGAATAGAGTAGAAGAGCAAGAGAGGATGAGTTAGAGAAGAATGAACAGAATAGAGGCAGAGAAGAAAGCGTGAACAGTATATAAGAGAGTGAGCAGTACAGAGGTATGTAAGAAAAGTGAACAGTATCAGGGTAAAACAAGAGTGAATAGTATAGAGGTATAGTAGAAAGTGATTAGTATAGAGGAGAGGTATAGAATAAAGAGTGAACAGTAGAGGTATATAAGAAAGTGATGAGTAAAGAGGTATAGAATAAAGAGTGAACAGTAGAGGTATATAAGAAAGTGATGAGTAAAGAGGTATAGAACGGAGTGAACAGTCCTGAGGTATAGAAGTAAGAACAAAGAGTTAAAGGGTATAGGAGTAAGTGAAGAGTATAATCATAGAGCAGGGATTACCCTGGTTTTATTTTCTCTCGAGTAATTAACTGAACAATTAGTGCCAGACTGTCTTCACACCTGACTTCCAGGTAAAGCGAGGGTGGAAAACCAGCAGTTCCTTACCCTCGACGGTCCCTGGTATAGAGACTGTGGCGCAGACCCTTAAATAAAGTCACAGCAGATGTGTTTAATGCTCAGCCAGGCCCAAACTGCCAATAAAGACCAGCGTGATTTACCTGGAGGGAGGAGACACTTTTCTTTTAAAGGAATTAACTGCAGGGCAGTAGAGCAAAAACAAATCTTGGCTTTTCGGTGCAATTTGAGACATTGAATGACTTCAGCTGTAATTACATTGTAACTCCCCATTGGAGAGCTGTCTGGAAGTGGATGGTAAAGGTTATTTATCTGCCTATCAGCAGGCTGAAACCCAAGGCCCCTGGGTTAGCTGCACTTTTTGTGGGCAGTTATACTTTCATATTTTAGTATGACTGGAGTGCTAAACACTAAATGCAGGCGTTAATATTTTAGTTATTTACACAGGCTGAAAACAAATACACGATTGGGTGAGTTTATTTTTCCTCAAATGTGTTCAGAGTTAATTGCAAACTCCAGTGGGAGAATTACATTTTCAAATGCCAAAAGTACTGTTAGCCACCACAATTATGTTCAATGATTCCTCATAATATTTTCATGTTGTTTTTGAGAGAGAAAGGTTAACTACACATTAGCAGCAGTTTTTTTTTCCATGCCGCCATTATTTTAGATTTGTTTTGTCTTAGAGCTAGCCAGTTTGAGATTGCCATGTAAGCTGAAGGTAGGGTTTTGGTGAGATGGCTGAATGTTTTGTAGGGTAGGTAGGTCTGCCCAAACACGGTGTCTTCTCTGCTGGAAGTGAGTGGGTTTACATTCCTGGGATAAGTGAGGCTCCGTCTGAGGTTTTGCTGTATCAAATGAGTTGGACAACGTCTAGCCCCCGTGTGAGCGAAGACCAGCGGCCTTATCAAACTGTGTAAATAAACCATGCTGAAATCGAGCCTGCTTTTCATTTCGGGGGTGGGAAGGGGTGGGGGCTCTCTAGTTACACTCAGGAACAGTGTGGAGTAACTGGCCAGGGCACAGTTACAAACCGCCGGAACCCCGAACCGTACAAAACCAGGTATGCGGACGTTCGTTGTTTAGCTCGCTTGTGTGAGGTTTTTTTGTCAGCTTAAATCTGAACTCCCCCCCCCCCCCTCCCCACACATCCAAAACCTAAATCCCCCTGCCACTGATCCACTCCCCCACCCCCGACCGCTACCATCACCGCTCGACCCCCCACAGGGCCACTACTGGAGCCAAATATGAAAGATTTCATGGGAAAGGAAAGCAAAAGGCCACGGCTTAAGCAATGACGGTTCTAGTTTCTGGAGTTTATATTTCCTCCAACAGTTGAAGCTGCACTTGCCGGTTGGGGTAGGTTGGTGGGGTTGGTGGGGGGTAGAGGGCAAGAGAGTGTGCGCAATGTTTTTTATGTTTTTGCCCTACTGTGTTCCAAGTTCTCTGTTCAACTAGGAATGTGCTAATACATATACAATGACATGCCCTAGTGCAGGACCCTGCCCACCTCTCCACTCAATCATCACAGCCATTTTGGGGTTGCAATACAGATACTATAAGTCACAGGTCCTGGTCCTGGAGAGCCACAGGGTGTGCGGGCTTCCGTTGGTACTCAGCACTTAACTGGCCCATTAAAGCAGTTGATTACACATAAAAGACTCACAGATTCGCAGCACCTACATGTATATTACATTAGAGTTATTTAGTTTATCCTTTTTTCCAAAGCGACTTACAGTTGATGAGACTAAGCAGAGGCCAATCCCCCAATGTGGGGTTAAGGGCCTTGTTCAAGGGCCCAACAGCTGCATGGATCTTATCATGGCGACAACAGGGCTTGAGCCACCAACCTTCTGGGTCCCAGTCATGTATCATAGCCACTAGGCTACAGGCTGCCCCTGTAGCCGAGTGGAAGTTTTGAGATGGCTCCAGTGTTGTCTGAGCTGCTATGCTAGCTATGCATAACTTTCATGCCACCTCTTCACCACCTCATTCGGAGGGAGAAATTGCTGATGCAAGAAAATGGCTTGACAGTCGGATTAATGAATCATAGAAACGTTGGCGGTAGTTCACATCAGAACATTAGCTGGGATTTGTTGCGCGGCTTTCCTCAACAAAGTGGAAGGAATAATGTTGCACAAGCAATGACTCAAGACACATTTATTTAGATGACCTGATCCGTTTTAGCAAACCCGAAAGCCTTAGTTTGGTTGTTATGTCTCGTTAGCTAGCTGGCATGGTTTCCTTTTCTACCCTGCTGAAAAAAACAGCTGAAGCTAGTTTTTGAAACAGCTAGTACCTGGTTGACTAGTTCAGACCAGTTCCCAGCTTGACATGCATTGACCAGCTCAAGCAGCTGGTAGTTGGTCGACCATACCCAGCTAGACCAGCTTTATGACCAGCTTGGCCATGCTGGTTGACCAGCTCATAGCCAGCTAGACAAACTTGACCAGCTCAATGCTCAAGCTGAATTTTACAGCAAGGTAGTCATTCACACACAGCTTACCCTATTTCCGCTTGCTGTCTGTGACTCGATGCTGTCATGGCAACGCCAATTAGACACACATTTACGCATTCTAATTAATTAGGCGCATCCAATCAGATTACACCATTATATGCCGAATTGAAGCCATATTTCTTTGTGACGTTGAGCTGTAGAGGATCCCGTCTCAAACAGAGACAGCGCTTGTTCTGTCCTGAAGAACGCCTCTGTGAATATTCATAATGTGAGCCAGTCAGAAACACACTGGCAGGGACAGAGAGTTCAGTTCGGAGCTCTATACTTGTATACAGCCAGTGTACAGAATATCTGAGGGCACAGTTTGGGTGCAGTGGGACTTTCCGTCTTGCCAGCCTTTCCTACTTAACAGACATCACACCTCCCCCAGAGGCTCTGGGAGTCTCCTGGAACTTGTCACCTGCTCCCTGATACCCGCGAATGAGCAGAAATCTCCCGCAAATCGGAAAATCTGCACCACCCAGAAGTGAAATTCCGCATTATTATCCTGCCACAAATTGACAAACAGTCTGGAATTAAGGAACCGAAAAGTGTAACGTGCAGTGGAACCCCCTGGTCAGTTTACTGGATTACTGGAAATAATTTTGCACTGGTGGGATGTTTACATACAATAATAATAACCTTCCTAAAGCAGTTCAAATAGGTGAACCTTCCCCAGTAGAGTGTGAACAGTGTCTCATAGTCTATCTCATGCACCATTTGTCCTGTGTCTTTAACACCATGCTTATCCTGTGTGTCTGTTGTCGTGTTTGTCCTGTGTCTGTGGCAGCGTGTTTATCCCGTGTCCCTGACCACACAAATGTCCCTTGCGTGTCCCCAGGAGTGTGCAGAGGGCCAAGCGTGCCCTGCGTTGGTTCTGGAGCATGCGTGCGGAGGAGGATGCGTGACTCGGCCGTGGGCTGTAGCGGTCCCAGCCTCTCCCTGCCCTCCAGAGGAATGACCTCCCTGTGGAGCCTCTTCGTCCTCTGCTCCCTGTGCCTGCACTGCAGCTCCACTGCCAGGATCCCTACTGCCAGGCCTGCAGGTACTGTACACACACACACTATACACACTATACACACACACACACACACACACTATACACACTATACACACACATGCACTATACACACTATACACACACACACACACACACACTATACACTATACACACATACACTATACACACTATACACACACATGCACTATACACACTATACACACACACACACACACACTATACACTATACACACATACACTATACACACTATACATACACTATACATACACACACATACACACATGCACACACTATACACACACACATACACTATACACACTATACACACATACACACTATATGCACACACACACTATACACACACATACACACACTATACATACACACATGCACTCACACACTATACACTATACACACTATATACACACACATACTATACTGTACTGTACACACACTCACTACACACTCACTACAGATACACGATACACAAACACACTACACACACTATATCCACACACAGTATACACACAAACACACATACACAACACACACTACATTACATTACATTAATGGCATTTGGCAGACGCTCTTATCCAGAGCGACGTACAGTTGATTAGACTAAGCAGGAGACAATCCTCCCCTGGAGCAATGCTGGGTTAAGGGCTCAAGGGCCCAACGGCTGAGCGGATCTTATTGTGGCTACACCGGGGATCAAACCACCGACCTTGCGGGTCCCAGTCATGTACCTTAACCATTATGCTACAGGCCGCCACACACACAATACACATACACGACACATGCACACACACTCTATACAACTCATGCAAACACATACTCACACCCGTGTGAACCATAGAGGCCATGACAGCCAGCAAGTTTACTGACCATTAACCTGCAGACCTGCTACACAGCGTTACCACATCTCTACTAACCACCACATAACACACTCTGCTCTCTTACTGAAAATGTGTAAGCATTTCTCCCACATAGGGAGCGCACTCCTGCTCTCTGCACCAGCTGTGTCTCTGACACGGTTAGCATTCCAGCTGTAAGACTGAGACTGGGGAACTGATACGCTGATCTGTACGCCTGTCCCTCTCTGGGCCAAAACCCTACAGGGGGACGATAAGCCCCATCCCAGGCGGGACGGCCCCTGCGCCCCGTATCCTCGGACGGGACAGCAGAGGGGATAAAACCATGATCATTTACAAACAGATGGGCCCGAGGAATCTGAGATAGGAGAATCTGACGGAATTCATAAACACAGGACATGTGTGCTCCCTCTCTTTCTCTTTCTCTCCCTCTCTCTGTCTCTCCCTCTCTTTCTCTCTCTGCCTATCTCACCCTCTCCCTCTCTGCCTCTCTCTGACCCTCTCCCTCTCTCCTCTTTCTCTCTCGCACTCTCTTGCCCTCTCTCTCATCCTCTTCCTCCCTCTATCTCTCCCTCTCTCTCGCACTGTCTCTTCCTCTCTCTCTCACCCTCACTCTCTTTTTCTCTCACGCCCTCCCTGTCAAGAGTTCTTTCCTTTTCCCTTTTTTTGTGCTCTCACTCTCACTCTCTCTCCCTCTCAAATTCAGAATGCATTATTGGCATGAAATACAGCTGTAAATATTGTCGAAACAGATGAAAATGAATGAAATCTAAGTACGGTGCAGTAAATAATAACGAAAGTGAACAACACAATAACAGTAACTATGTGAATAGAATGTGAAACGACTCTCTTGTCTGTTATGGTGGTCACTCAGTGACTCTCTCCCACTCTCCCTCCACACGTGCTGTGCAGTGATCACCTGTTTCAGCAGCTGTGTTTAGCTCTCTGACTCTTCATCACGCTGTAGCGCTCTTTTCAGGACAGAGGGGTGGGTGTAACGGTGGCTCCTACAACGGCACTTTCACCGCCTGCAGTGGGGAAACCGGACAGCAGTTTAGCTCCACAGAGAGGTGGGGCAGCTATGCCTGCTCTCTCTCTCTCTCTCTCGCTCTCTCTCGCTCTCTCTGCGTTCGTAACATGGGGAGACACACCTGTCAGTCACTCCATTTTATCGCTGCGCGCTGCATATTTGACGAGTCATGTGTTTGTGTGACAGAAACATTTTCTCACAGGTTTACCAGTGAGTCCAGTCTGGCTTCTATCTACACCCGTCCCTGTGTTTTGGCATAAGAAAAACAATAAGCTAAATATAGTTTGTGTTACTATAAGTTCAGCAGCACATAATGGGCCTTTCAGCAGATCAGCAGAGCTGACTGCTGGGCTGTTCAGTGCCTTCAGAAGTGTGAAATTAAAAAGGAAAAAAATGAATGGAACAAAACAGCCTGAAAACCAAAGCCGGCGTTCACACTTTATCTCTTTGCTTTGATTTGTGTTCAAATACATAATTCTCCTCCAGTAAAAGGCTTGGAGAGTTTTAAACACAGAGCTTTGAGTGACAGCCTTACTGGCTCACTATATGGTACCTTCACACATGGTGTGTTTCTGTGAACACCTGTGAGTATAGTGCGTGTGTTTGTGTGAGTGCGCATGTGCGTATGTGTGCATGTGTGTGTGTATGCATGTGTGTGTGTAATTGTTTGTGTGTGTATGTATGTGTGTGTGTATGCTTGTGTGTGTAAGTGTGTGTGTATGCATGTTCGTGTGTGTATGTGTGTGTAAGTGCGTGCCCCTCTCTCTCTCCCTCTCTCAGTGGGGGCTCTAAATGGCAGCAGGATTCCTGGCTCTTCAGCAGGGCAGAAACTCTCTGGCTCCTTTTACAGTTGGAGCCACGAGATTTACACCCACACACACACACACACACACACACACACACAGACACACACACCTCCCTCGCTCAGCCTTTTACAGCTGGAGCCATGAGATTTACACCCATGCCTCTCTCTCACTCAGAGACCGCTTACACTCCATTACTGCCAGTCAAGTGCAAACCCACACATGCATACACACACCGTCATACACACACACACCAGCCTGCATGCACACACACACACACCACTACCACAGTGATCACTGCCAGTCAAGTGCTGCTTGCAGTCAGCATGGAGGGTCAGGCTCTGTAAGGTCACTGATATAAAGGCTTTCAGTGGTTGAGACTGTACACAGCTTTCAGACAGCACAGGTGATGTTTTGACCTGTTAAAATTGTATTGTTTATCGCATTCTCCAAACTGACCCCGTCACAACCAGGCTGTTGAACCCACACACTCAAGCGGTGTTTACGCTCTCTGTAAGCACAGCAGGCCCGTGTTGGCTACACACTGCCGTACAGACCCACACACATGGTTTTTTATATCCTCTATGTGTGAGCTGTAAGGGGTTCAGGTTTGGAAACCGACAGAGTTTGTTTTAAACATCTCACCCCAGAACCTTAGAAGATACCAAAGACTTGCCCTGTATTGTGATATCTTTGTTAGCTGTATGGCACTCCAAAAACTACTGCAAGTAGTAGTTAACTACAGCTAATGTTACAGTAATGATATCGTCTATGCCTAATGGGTGTGTAATGAGACCGCTCCAGCCAATCACTGAAGAGCTGCAGTGACCAATAACACCCCAACCAATCACTGCAGAGCCAGAGTAAGCTCTGATAGATGTTGGGTTGTATACCACAGATCAAACTTTGAACCTTTCTGCATGTCCTGGTCATGAATTACATGTAAAACACAGACCCCCAAACACTGCCTCCCTCCCGGTCTCCCTCCCTCTCCATACCCTCTCGGCTTTTTCTCCGTCTCTCTTACGAGTATGAGTGAAAGGCTTTTGATTTACACCGCAAAGCAGCTCTGGACAGTTCACAACAGTTTCTAGCTGTCAGCCGGCTTGACGTATGGCTGGTTTTTAATTACAGGTCTGCCTTAAGGAAATTGTTGAGATGGTTTAGATAAGTCAGACCTGCCGGGATACAAAGAGCCTTGTTGTGTGGTGTGTAGTGGGCGGGACTCAGGCGGGAGTCGAGACTGATGGAATATTCGGGAATATTTGCACGTTAAGCGAAGTGAAGGGGGCACTGGACAGCCGGGTGTCTCCGGGCGGTCGCCGAGGGTAACAGACATGTCTCCTGCTTTATTAAACTCTGTTTGAGGCCTAAAATGGTTGCTGTAAGTGACCCTTCACCCCTACACACATGCACAGACACACACACACAGGCACATGCGCACACACACACACACACACAGGCACATGCGCACACACACAGGCACAGACACATGCACACTCACAGGCACACACTGGCACATGCACACACGCACACGCCCACTCACACACACATGCACACACACACACACACACCCACGCACACACCCACTCACACACACATGCACACACACACACACACACACGCACACAGGCACATGCACACACACACACACACACACACACACAGGCACATGCACACACACACACACATACACACACACACAGGCACATGCACACACACACACACACACACACACACACACACACACGTACTCACACTCTTAATAATCATTAATATTCGCATCAGCCCGTGCTGAGCGGATTAGCCCCTCTGCCTCCCGCCCCCCCAGCAGACGGGTCTTTATGTTGGGCCGAGGGGCGGCTAGATCCGGCTGGGCTGTGTGTGCGCTTTTGTTTGAGCCTCACTCTGCGCCCGATGGACCCCAAACTCACCCAGCCACGCTATGAGGCTGCACCACCCCTTACACCACCACAGGCCCAGAGAAACCGCGGAGAGAGATGTAGGCAGAATCATCAAATCTGGACCATGAATCCAAATCCAGCCCTGGTTTTATTTCCTTCCAGGTAAATAGCTGAACAATTAGTGCTACTGATTGACTGGCTTCACATCTGACTGTCAGATAAAGGGAGGGTAGAAAACCAGCGGTTCTTGGCCATGGAGGACTGTGATCTGATGATCCCTAAAGCTATGAGAGATGTATGCGGAAGTGTCGCGCTGGAACCAGTGGGTGAGCCAGGGTTTAAGTCTAATGCCGAACTCTGTTTCCATGTTGACGGGTGATGCAGGAAAATAAGCAACGGGCAACTTCTCTCATCACTCGGTTGCCCAGTTCCTTGGGTTGTCAATAAGCTAAAAAATAAATAGACTTCCTGCAACTGGTTAACCAAATCACTTACTGTGTGGACATGGGCTGATGTGACAGGGCGAGCCTGGAGAGATGGTATTGACCAGTACATACTCCTCATTGTACATTCCATTAAAATCAGACTGAGATCTGTCTGTCACTTAAACTTCTACACTTATATACACTCATACTGTATGTCCATCACTGGTGATAATAGCCTCCGCTAAATGCCTCAGTGTAATTGAATAGCCCTTACACACTGCTCTGCACCGCTGGCTTTGCACCAGATCAATACTGTGTCAACACTACCTTGTGTTTAATATTAATTATGCAAAAGGACAAATGATCATTCTCTTCATCTGTCTCGTCTATTTACATGTTATGTCTACACTGACACACATGCTCTGAAAGTATCAATGACACACAAATGTGTGTTGCTCAGGTGTGACCACGGTCCTTGCCTTTCATATTATGGATACACTGCAATTCATGAGCTGCTCTTTTATTTCAAATATTCAGCCCAGTGTTTGATGTGAGATATTGCATTATAATACTGTATACTCTAACAAGAGTATAGGATAGGTTTGAGTTTTAGAGCTCCAAACAAGAAAAGAGAAGGGAAAGAGAGAGGCTCCATTGTGGCAGGAAGCTGACTCTATCATAGAGGATTGTGGGAAGGTGGAGGAACCCAGCTGTGATTGATGGCTGGTGCGTTGGTTTAGACATCCGGGAACAACTGTACGCAGTTGTTCTCCCAGACAAGAGGAGCCCCTCTCCTGCCCCAGTTGCTGTAGGGTTCTGGGGGCTCGGTAAGGGGGTGGGGGTGCGGTATGAGAGTGCAGCGGGCCGGATGAGGTGTTTTTCGTCTCGGAATGCTGTTCTCTGCAGCACACACACACTGTCCTTGTCCAGACGGTCTCTGCAGCGCACACACACTGTCCTCTCCGCAGCACACACACACTGTCCTTGTCTAGACGGTCACGTGCAATGCAGTTTCACGCCCGACCACGCCGTGAGGTGTCTCGAATGTTACACCGAAGAGCATTCTGGTCCCACTGCTGCACTGCAATGGCCAATCTGAGAGCGTGCGGGTCCTGCAGCGGTTATGATTGGCCAGAACTACTCTCTCTACGTCTCTATGTCTCTCTCTCTCCCTCTCTCTCTCTCTCTATCTCGGTCTCTCTCTCTCTCTGTCTCAGTCTCTCAACTCTCCATGTCTCTGTCACTCTCTCCCCCCTCCCTTTCTGTCTCTCTCTGCCTCTCTCTCTCTCTCTCTCTCTCTCTCTGTCTCGGTCTCTCAACTCTCCATCTCTCTCTGTCTCTGTAAACGGGAGCAGTGCTTAAGGACAGAGGGAACTGCAGCAGTCCTCAAACGGTGTGAAGAGGCAGTGGGCCTAAGGCCGACAACCTTCAGAAACACACAGGAAGCGGTCAGCTCTCTACAGAAAAACCAAGCCAGTGAAACCAGCCACATTACTGGTGTGCACACCTGCTTTATACTGCTTTATGCCCCTCTATGTAGAGCAGAGGGTGTTATAGGTAATGCATTACACACCTCTATGAAGAGCTCTTTGTGTAACAACAGGTGTTATATGCATCTCTATGGAGGTGATACTCTTGGTATGTCATTTGGGCATAAAATAGACTTGATTCTAGCACACTACACATTGACTCATTAATAATGAATTATGCGTTAATTATTTATTTACACTTGTCCTTGTAGCCCATTGAACAGTGTGTTTTGTAAGTGACTTTGGGTAATAGAATCTGCTAAATTGTACTGATTAGGGGCCTTATCGTAGGGGAAGGTGATTCGCATGGTTTTGAAGCAGGTTTTATGTGAAAGGGGATGACAGTGATATCTCTGTCTGTGAGGTGGGCGGGGTCCACAGCGTGGGAGGTCATGCTGGGGTCATGTGACTCAGAATGGAAGCGCCTCCTTTTCGGGGGGTAGATGATTCAATCAGCTCCCCCCCATCTCCTCTTTTGCTCAATTTCACCAGGCAATATAAAACTGAAGTAAGACTGAAATAACAGAAATATCACTGAAATACATACTGCAACAGACTGAAATGAAATGTTCAGACTGACCGCAGACAGTAAGAGACAGTAGCCTGTGGAGAGGAAAAGCTAGCAGCAGAATTATTAATCACAAGCTTTGATCCAGGCATTACCCTACAGTAAGCCTGCCCAGTCTACACTGGGTGTACTGGCAGCCCCTGTAGTGTAGAGTTAGTTTCCTCGGGGACGGATCTGCCCGGGGTCGGACATCCGGTGGATGGACAGAGAAGTCCTGGATTAACCGCAATTCATTTCATAATTTCCTTAGTTTTTTTGAGTGGGGGGGGGCTCCAAGACAAGCGTTTACAGTGCGTTTGGTGAATTGAAACTAGGCCAGTTCGTCTTCTGAATGACAATTACCACCAGCTAAATACCGCCACAGTCTGAAGGGGGGGGAGCGGGGGCTAGGGCTGGGCGGGATGGGGGCGATTTTGGCTTTAACGAGGCCCTCTGGACGTACAGTAGCTTCCCATGTTAATTAGTGTGGCGGAGAAGGAGGAAGGCGAGGAGTGGGGGGGGGGGGGGGGATGTTTGGAAGCAGCGGCTATCTTTAACTTTGGGGCTTTTGATAAAGCGCCTCTCTTCTCTTGGGGGGTGAATGGAAGCAACAGGCTGAAAAGCCCCTCCGCCTTGATCTCCATACAATACCCCCACCCCTCTCCCCCAGCCCCTCTCCTCCTCCTGTCTTTTGATAGTGTGAGGTTGTCAGGCGGTCCCAGATTAGAGACATTGTCCTGGGGGCTCTACATCCGGCCAAAGCCATATTAAACAGAGATTAGGCACCGCGCTTTTCTAAAAAAAGAGGACGGAACGCGAGCCCCTTTTCCAAAGAGGGCTGGGATTTACAATCGGCAGAGCCGTGGAGCGGGAGAAACCGGCACTTTGTGAGGAGAGGCGGCGCGGGGGGTCATGTGACGCGGGAGCTGGCAGCCCGGCCCGTGTTTTCGGGAGGGAAAGAGGCGAAGAATGATCTGGACGGGTTCTTTGTGTTTCCACGGGCTCCTGTTCAGGGAGGCGCTGCCAGAATCGGGCCTTTCTGGCTCTTTTTTTGGCTCTTTTTGTGTGGAGTTCATTAGCCGGTCCCTGCCGCTGCACGCCTGCTCGCATCAGCTCCTTTTATTGGCCGGTTTTTCCACCGTTTAAACTCCAATAAAAACTCAGATCATTTCACTCAGCTGTGCGTACTGAGGTGTGGATGAAGTTGAATTTTTTTCCTACAGTTTTCACACAAATGCAAGAGCACACACACACACCCACTCACACACCTACACACATGCACACGCACACAACAGACGCACACACACGCAAGCACGAACAAACACACACACACATGCATACAAACACACATTCGCACACCACACATAGCTGCAATTCCGGCAAGACGTGGAAAACATTTCAAATATTGTTTTTAGTTCAGTAAGCTATCATCCTAAACTAATGGAACAAAAGACTCATTGGCCTGGCCTTATAAAATTATGAAGCGGTATAAATATATCCTATGTGAGTATGTAAATATGAGCTGCCCTTGTCTTCTTGCTGTGTCATGTCAAACTGCAGTGGTTGTGTATTAGCGCTGTGTTATACAGACAGGGGGCTCGGTAAAGACAGATGCCTGCTCTGGATCCCATCACGTTCAAAAGAACTGGCCATGTACATTTGTCTTAAAAGGTATGTGCTGCTATTTTTGGAGCAGGCCCAATAAAGTAACTGTTAATGTTTTCAGAGAATCCAGGAGAGGAGCTGTGTGTCTTACGGGGCCGTTGGCTGGCGTGTTTTAACCTGTTTCTGATGTTGCATCACGGCGAAGAGTGGCTGGCGAGAACAAGCAGCCATTATCTCTCTGAGTGACGGGAAATCAGCCGGCGTGGGCTGGGAGCGCTAATAAAAATAAGCGTGACGGATCGTTTGGATCAGGTTTCATGTCTCCGACGATTTATTTAGGAGGTGGATCCTCTGCATTTTGATGTAAAAGCTTTGCGACTCTTGGCCTTTTTTTAAGTTACCTTGCATGGATGCGTAGTCACTGGCATTTGCAGCGAAGGGATTATAGATCATTTTGTCCTGGGGAGTCACATCCAACCTGCTTTAGAATGGATGGCACAAAGAACGAGGGGGGGGGGGGTGAATTAGATAGTATTTTTGTCCACTTTAAGGCACATGAAGGTCCAGGGTCAATTTGAATAAAAGCGTCCGCTAAATAACAAATGATTATTATTATTGACGGACAGCGGGTCATTGGGGTTGTGATTACTGAGGGAAGTTGGGCTCACCTATTAGAGGGCGGGGGTGGGGGCAGGGAGAGAAGGCATCGCCAACTCCCCACCCCGCCATCTTCGTGTCAGCTCATGGTCCCAGGTGTCATAGGGGCCAGGTGTCCAAATAACGCCCCCTTTCACCCCGGCACCTCCCTGCACTTCTCCTGGCATGCGGAGACCCCCCAAAAAAATTAAAGTAAATAAAGGGCTCGGGGTCAGTAAGGAGAGGTCCTGTCTCTGGCCGGGGGTACAGACCTCTCTGTTTTTTCAGAGGTGAGATGTGTTATGATCTCGGGCCAAGAGCGTGCGGTGTACCCCGTGATTTATGAAGTGGCCAAAGTGCACTGTCAGTTCCGCCCCTACACACACACACACACACACCCTCTGTAAACACCCCAATTCCAGCTGGCCCCAAGTCCGGAACATCTCCCACTCCAAACGGGCTGACTGAAAACTCAAACCTGCCAGAGACCATGAGACTGAGATGAGGCTCAAGTCTGGGTGCTGCTGCTGACCGTGTCTTTTTAGCATTCAGTGTAAAAACTGGAGGAGGTGGGGAGGTGGAGGCAGGTCGTTTTGGTGGGGGGGGCTCCTGATAGAGCATCAGGTTAAACTTCATTCTAAGGCAGTTATGCATTCTTCCAGAAAATTCAATCCACTTCACAAAAGATGGGAGTTCAATGCAGAAAGGGAAAGGATTAGTTACCCATTAACCCTTGGGGCAGCATGCTTACACCACGCAGAAGTCCAGCCAATCTCACTGTTTAAAATCACAAGAGCCAAAATGGCGGATATTTCTATTAAATATAAATTATTTCTACTGGACATGCCAATCTCTCTCTTTCTCAAACAAAAGTGCCTTGAACTTTAGGAAAGTAAAGCCCAGCTTCGATTTTTGTGTGAAACACCAGCTGTGGCTTTCCCTCCTTCTCCACTTTCTTTTTCCAAAATGAGACCTCAGGATTGTCTCACCTGTATGAGATCTCAGTCACCTGTGTGACATCTCTGAGTCACCTGTGTCTGCCGCTACGTGATTCAAAGGTCGGTGTGTCTCGTACTGGGAGTGAGTAACGCTAACTCAACTTCGACCCACAGAGAGAGAAGACCACATTCCCCTCCAGCGAACAATGAGACCAGCCATTGCTCTTACACTTCCTGTGAAATGTAATTTGGAGCTGTAATAAAAGTGTTCGTCATGATTAACAGAAGATAAAATGTCCCACAGGGACGAGACTAAGACTGTAGATCTTCTCTTTTCTTTTTGGTGTCTGTTTGACTTAAGATGGCCTGTAAACTCACTTTGAAAATAACATTATCTCATGTTCAGGACATCCTATTGCTCAGTTGCTAATCAGAGATCCCCCATTCCTGGCTCGCATTGGCATTGTTTGAACGTGAACATATGTTATTTTGTCTGGGTTTTGGCTCCAGGGGAGAATTAACTGACGGTCCAAATTTATGTCCATTTTGGTTTGAGTGCATTGAACAGGAGAACCACACAATGAACATGTTTTTCTTTTAAATTTGCTACCCTCGTCAGTCAATATAAACCATGTTATTGGCCAGCCTTTGCTGCTCACCTCATTGGGCATCCTGGGACTTGCCTCATTGGCCTGTCTAAACAGCTCATCTTATTGGCCAATATAAGCAGCTGACCTCATTGGCCAGCCGTTGCTTCTCACCTCACCTCTAAGCTGCTCATCTCATTGGCCAGCGTCTACCGCTCATCTCATTTGTCAGTCTCAGCAGCTGACCTCATTGGCCAGCTGTTGCTTCTCACCTCCAAGCTGCTCACCTCATTGGCCAGCCGTTGCGTCTCACCTCATCACAGAGGGCGTTTGTGTGTAATTATTCTGCCGTACATCCGCTGCCTGCTCACCCAGGGCGTGTGCTGAAGGGGTCTCTGTCTGCACTGGGGCTGTGAGCTGCTGTCGCCGGGCGGACCTTCGCCCAAAAGAGCCGCCTCGGAGAGAGAGGCACGGAAAGGCTGAGGCACAGGGTGAAGGGGGGGGAGAGAGATTTATTCCTACGTCTCTCTTTGATGTTCGGCTGGGCCTGGGCCGTTCCTTCCATAGGAGAAAAAGGAGGAGTTGTGTTTGCTTTTCCCCCCTCCCACACTCACTCTGCACCCCTCCCACACTCACTCTGCACCCCTCCCACACTCACTCTGCACCCCTCCCACACTCACTTGCGCCCCGTCCTTGGCGGCTTGCTCTGCTCGTGACGCCCGGTCTACCTCTCAGCTGCTCTTCATCCTCACGTTCCTTCTCCTCTTCCTCGAAGGTCGTGCGGTGGTATGCATACAGTCAGGGCTACAGGCGTGTTAGCCGTGACGTGAAGCAGAGTATTCACTCGCACAATACAGCACAGCCTCAAGTGCCATACTGCTTTTTATAAATGTTAATGAACTGATGACACAATATTATTTATTGTTAGTAATGGTTTGTACATGGAGTGATATTGTTCACAAAATGGCAGTTTGAATAATTGTTACTGCATCAGATTTACAATCAATGTGGTCTCAGCCAATCAGAATCCAGGATTGAAGCAACGTGTTTTATAAGGTTCAGTACGGTCCGCTGTGATTGGGGTTCTCCGAACGTGGGGACGTTGACAGGAATGGCATGAAAATGGGTGTCACTCCAGCCCAGAAGAGCTGCTGTTTATCACGAACTGATGTCCTCTTCCAAGGGCAGAAAATGAGAGAAAACCCTTTACTAGTGGCATTATTTATTTAACATTACTCTGTCGAGACTTTCCTGAGCTTTGTTAAACTTTTCCGTTTGAAGACTTAATGACTGAATTTTACAGGTATTTGAAGAGCCAGTGTGCTCCGAATGCATTTCTGACTACTTTATTTTTTCTTCATTACTACAGAGGCTTAAATTTAATGCATTCCCGAATTTTAATGTGCCGTTTTCACCAGTTCAGCAGTTCTCAGAGAATAGCATATGTTGTTGGCGTACTGAGCAGTGGCAAGCCAAGCAGCTTTCAACTGCTGAAAATCCCAACGGTTTCAACACTGGGTTTTCATTCTAATATGCGTTTTGATGCCAACATTCTGATTGAAAAGTGTGTCAGTTCTAAAGTGAGTTTTGATTACTTTTGTTCATAATCCCATGTGGCCTTCATTTCTAATGCGGGTATTAATTCCACTATGAGTTCTGATACCAGTTTGAATTCTGATGCCTATTTTGGTAACAATTTAGAATCAGGAATCAGGTTGCTTGAATAGGCATTAATAGGCAACTAATGTCGTTGTTACTAACTAACTAACTAACTAACTACTGAGAAGTTAATCTTTACAGCATTGTTTATGCATTTTTACATCATTAATCCATGTGAAGAACAACATTAGTTAAAGCCAATTCATATTATAAAAAAAAATGTGAACGTATTTCTTAATGGCTTAACTAATAATCATCTATTTATGGTTTAATAAATATTCTTATAACTAATGCATTTGTTTGTAGTTAACAAATACAATAACCAGTGAAAAGTTAATTTCATGCTTAATTTATGTATTTGCATACAATCTAAGTTAAATTCCTATTTATGAACCCTATTATAAAGTGTAACCTAGGCCCCCCCCCCCCCCCTCATTTTCTCTCTCAGACTCCGTGTCCAGTGAGGCCGCCTTCCTGGAGGATTTCGTCCTTGGGATCGGCGACACTCTGGACCTTACCTGCACCCCCCAGGGCGTGGCACAGCCAATCACATGGCTCAAGGATAGCGCGGGACTGTCGCCTAGCAACCGCACGCGAGTGGGGCAGAGGGTGCTGCGCATCATCAACGTGTCTTACGAGGATTCCGGGGTGTACTCCTGTTGGCACGGCAACACGCTGCTCGGAAACTTCACTGTAAAAGTAGCAGGTAAGAATCCGTCTGATTATCTGCTTTGATTTAACATAAGGGATGGGGGGGGGGGCAGGAAGAGTTGAGTTTGGACAAAAGTTGCACTACACACTGGTTTGGACTTTTGCCCTGGACTAATTCAACACTACACTGATTTACATGCTTTCTACACGTTGATCTGACCTGTTAAATAAGGGGTACAGGTCTGGTAACAGGCTGCCTATTATGCTGGTCCTGAATTCAGGAACTCAGAAACACTGAATAATACTCTAAAAACTATCGAATGTACTTACATTACATATGACACCTAAGCATTCCTGCAAACAGCACTCAGATTGGAATGGTGTATTTTATATCAAATACAAGGCTGACATGTAAAATGTTAATAAGACCTGTGTGTATGCAACATTAAAATGTTGAATATGTGATAAAATATGCAAAAATAATTAGGCAGTTGACCTGTTATTTTTTGACAGGCTGATAACTTGTCAACCTGCTTTAAAATAATTGACTGTTTCAATAAATAGTGAGCCAACCTGTCATATATCATGAGGTGGGGTGCAGTGCAGCAGGTACAGAGCATTGCGACGTTTCCCATAATGCACTGGGAGAGAAAGAGACAGCAGGCACCTCTCTGTTATGACCTAATTAAGTCAGCAGTGGCAGTCGTGTTGGAGATGGCGTTAGAGCAGGGATGGGAGGTATTTGATGGAGATTTAAAGCTCGTTTGCCCAGCGCTGAACAGGAACCAGACCTTGTCTGCCTGAACAGAGCCATGTGTCTGTTAGCTGGCACCAGCATCGGAAATAGTAGCTGTCTGGTTCTGTGTGATACGTGTGGCTTACCTGCCTTTCCAAATACACCCCACCGCCCCCCTCCTCCCCTGGGGACATCTGGTTTAGCCCTGCAGTGCTTCATCACACATTATGCATATTAAAGATTATAATCATACATACAGATCCATTTAACCCCTCTTTCACCCTACATTACTGCACATCCACTGCAACCCAACCAATTCTGGGCAGGGATCATTGTCATGCCAAAAGTCAACCTTCAGTTGATTCTGTTGGACATTTGTAATTGTGTGTGTGTGTGAGAGAGAGAGAGAGATAGAGAGAGAGAGAGAGAGAGAGAGAGAGAGATGGAGAAAGAGAGAGAGAATGAGATTGAAAAAGTGTGTGTGAGAGGGAGAGAGTGAGACAGAGAGAGAGAAAGAGAGAGAAAGATAGTGTCTGTGTGCACATGAATCGCAAGTTGAACTGAACAACTTGAGGACAGACCAGTTAGCATATCTGCTGCAGTTGCCCTGAAGTGGTAGAAATGGCCTTGTGTGACCCAGCACAGCCATTGGGGTGTCGGTGCCCATGGCAGCATGTGGCTGTGTTCAGCCTCTTTCTAAAAGCTCTTGTGAAGGGCCACACGGCTAACTGTACTGCTGTTCTCCACTCAAACACTTGACACAAGGCCACCACTGAGTAGCTGCACTTACCCCAGCCATGTGGCCAGCTCGTGACGCTAAGCCGCCCTGACAACTGAGCACTTAGCCCAGATAAGGAGGACCGGCCTAATCGCGCCGTTTCTTACACTGCTGTCACTGTTATTTTCCCTAGCCAATCAGAATCCAGCTAAAACCAGTCTAAATACTTAATGAAATGTAGGTCTTTTGACCGGCAAGGCCATAACCTGCAATGTTCCTTCCTTCCCCCAGTTCACACACATCGCTCATGCGGTCTGACAGTAACTGCTCCACAACCGCCAAACATACTACCTGATAGTTCATTGATATGGGGAAGCCTTTTGGCTAGTGCTGAAGGTGCGTGACTGGGACCCGGAAGGTCGGTGGTTCAAGCCCCGGTGTAGCCACAATATGATCTGCACAGCTGTTGGGCCCTTGAGCAAGGCCCTTAACCACACATTGCTCCAGGAGGGACTGTCCCCTGCTTAGTCTAATGATCTGTAAGAAAAGCATCAGCTAAATAACAAATTATTATTATTATATAATATTTGATTATTGCCACTGATTGGCTGGAGATTGAACTCGCCTGGTGACCCAGGTCCTGATTGGAGGGGAGGAATGTAAACTGGCAGCTCTACCGCCCTCAAGGGCCAGGTTAGTGTTAGCATATCTCCTCGACGAGCAGCTTTCCTGTGGGAAACAATGCTTTCTCAGACTAAATGTTATGCATAAAGGTATGCTAAAGTGTATGACACATTCAAAAGAAATGCACATAGCCTGTTCAAGCACACAACAGCAGTCTGTGACGTGGAGACGATTGCACCGTCGAGCCAAGGTGTGCAGGCTTACAGACAGCACTCGCTAATTAGCCTGTGGGAAAATGGCATCAGTGCTGTGGGTGGAGATTCTCGCATTGTGACTAAGAGGACATGAATGCAGAGCGTCTTTTTATTCCTCCGCTTTGGGAACGCAGCAGGCTGTTTGGTGGCTGCATGTCCACTGTTTACCCTTCCATTATTGCACACGTTCCTCTCTTAAAACATATGATAAAAGCTCTTGAGTTGGACCCTCCTCTATAATGTGAGAGATGTTCTTCCACTGGTCGAGAGGCTGGGATTTTTAATGACCCATTTTGTTTTTCTTCCTTCTATTTTTATTGTTATTCTCCTTTTCTCGTACTCGTCATTTTTGCTATGCTTTTATCTTTTGTAAAACATGTTAAATTGTACTTGCTTGTATAAAATGTGCTACATAAATAAAGGTTATTATTATAGTTATTATTACTATTATTAGTGATTGTATTAAGGTCTGTCACTGGGGCCCTATCAGATCAGTGCAGTGCAGTTTCTGCAGTCTTTGTTCATACTGAAAGTGTGTTGGAGACCTTTAGCCTTCACCCAGTGGTATGGATAATATTGTTTCACCCAGAGGAAAGCTTAGTGTTTGTTTGAGCTCCACTCGGAGGTAAAGATAGCCTTGTTTCTGCAGCTGTAAAGTTAGTGTTGTTTCTCCAGAGGTGAAGTTAGCCTTGTTTCAGCCAGAGGTAAAGTTAATGTTTTGCCTTCAGCGGGAGGGTTAGCCTTGTTCCTGCAGCGGTAAAGTTTGTGTTGATTCTCCAGAGATAAAGTTAGCGTTGTTCCTCTAACTCAGTGCCATGGTGGGCTGTGTGTATGCTGGTTTTTATTGCAGCCTCAGATCTCGGTGGTATAATTAGTTCCTATATTTGCTGAATTAGGGCTGTAGGTTTGCACATAATGCAAAAAAGTGAAATGTGTCATTTGTGTGAATAATATAACTGTTGCATATATTCTGTGATACAATGCAGCTAAAACCAAGTGTTGGTTCTCTAGAGGTAAAGTTAGCGTTTTTTACCAGAGGTAAAGTTAGCGTTGTTCTCCCGTGGTAAAGTTAGCGTTGTTCTCCAGAGGTAAAGTTGGCGCTGTAGCATTGTCGGAGGCTTGGCTCAGTGTGAAAGTTGGCGGTACTGCAGCCGCGCGCTCCTGGTTCCACGCCCACCGCGCGGCGGTATCGGGCCCCTTTGTTGCGCTCTCAGGCCGAGAGCCCGCGACTCCGCTTCTGTTCATCCGCCAACTTCAGCCGAGCCCGCCCCCGCACACACACCGCAGACCGGAGGCCCCCCGCCCGCCCAGACAGTCCCGCTAGCCTTCCTGTTTTCACAATAAACAACAAACTGCGGAAAAAGACGCCGCTGATATGTCACGGCATAAGGAGCCAATTGTTCAAGGCCAATATGGCCAGTGTGTTTCTTTAAAGAACTGTGAACGGGTAGCAGGGAGCATAGGGAGGGGGGCTTGCGACAGTTTAATTTGCCTCATTTCCCTGTAAATTCACAGTACCAGCTGAGCCCGTTATTGACAATTCATTACAAAGCAATTAGGCTGAAAGGCTGCATCATTGAAAACAGATGGGGTGGCGAGGAATTAGAAACGTCGCTCCCGCGTATGCACTGGGAACACCGCCAGGAGACCGGAGACTTTTCCAAGCCTTTATCAGAGACGGACTGCACTGCAGCACCACCTCTCAGATCCACGCACCGGCCCCGGTTTCTGCTGTTAAGGAGACTGTTGCAACAACCCTATACTTTGTTTTTGCCGTGCCTTAAGCACACGTCTCTGCTTGACGCAAATCAAGGCGAACGCTGTGTTCTTCTTTAAATATTTGAGTAAGGTGTCAGGTATTTAAAAGAGATACGTCTCCAACCTTGGACTCTGTCCATTTTACAAGTAGCCCTGAAGGCAGTTTTGGTAGCGCACGGTTGCAGAAGTGGTTTTCACACCGACTGCAGGGTAAGCCACAAAAGAGAAAGATGATTTTGGTTTTGTTTGTCAATCAGCCGCTTCTTAAGACTGAGCTAAGAAAATACGTGTCCTTGTCACCTGGGGCAACACTGTTGAATACACCCATTATGCTCAACGTGAATTAAAGAGATCAGGTTTGGCCTTGACAGAAATCTCAACACAATGTGATTCGCCCAACCTGTGCTGACATCTGGCTCTCATTAACCTTCATGCAAAATCGCAGCAGTGACTTCAAGGTCAGACAGATTAACTGTCAATGGAGGTTTCTGTCGCTGAAAGACTCAACAAGACGCCACAGAACAAAGGTGCATTTGTAACTTTCGAGTAATGTTCCACCGCAAGCGCACACATAAATTGTCTGCCACCCCTTAGACCACCGGTGGTATGAATGCTATTTCGAACGATTATTTTAAAGTAAGCAGATTCTTATCAAAACATTTGATTTTACTGCACGTCCGCGTGTTTGGTTTACGATAAAGGACTGCAGTGTATGGGAGAGGAATGGGCCCAGTCATTGCGGAGGTTCTTAAACACAAACATACCCAGAGTTACATTTCCCTCCACCACGCCAGTCCATTCCAACACTTACACTCAAAATGGCTGACTTTGAAGTCACTCTTAATCACAGTATCATTCCTTCTCCTAGAGTCCAGCCATTCCTCTGCAAACAGCAGCACTTTATTCAGAGGTTCATGTAAACATAGGAAGTAAAATGAAGTTTAAAGTGAGGTTGGTTTCTTATTGGCCATTTACAAATTTGGTCAAGTGATCGATTCCAATTTCATGTCTTGGACACCCCGATGACTGGCAAAAAAGACAACTTTGTGTCTTTGTGTCTTTCTCTTCATAGATTCCTTGTCCTCTGGGGATGATGAAGACTACGATGAAGAGTCGGACGATGGAGGTAATGGAAATGGTGTGTTCTACATTTCACCTTTTCATAATGCATTTGTGGAAAGTGCGCCCGCATAAGAGACCTATTGTCACTCTCTCCAGAGATACTTTAATAAGAGACATGTCAGGTGGTAGGATTAGCCATTACACTCATATAAATTAATAGTAGCAACAGTTAGATTATGGGTAATTCTGTAACAAAGGAGTGCTCAGCCTGTAACTTGCCAAAATAAATAAATGGTCAATTGGGAAATTATTTAGGGCACTACTTAAACCCTGATAACAATGACTGTAAATCTAAATTTCTTCCCATCTGGAGAATAAGGCATGAATGTAATAAGTATCCAGTCAGCAAAGCGGTTTTGACATGATGTTGCACTTTTTCAGCTGAAACCTTTTTCAACAGAAGACCAAGTGCAACGATTTTATAACGTGCTATGCTAGCACTACTGAATGCCATCATACATTGTATCTGCACCTGTTGAGGTATCTCTAATAAAAGTATCTCTGTTCCCTCTCTTTCACTCTTGTGCTCCCCCCTAACATGTCCTGGTTAAACATTGACCCTTCAGTCAATAGTTCCTCCAGCGAAACACATTTCTTTACTTTCGGGGTGGAGGTTGCCGCCGTTCTCATTTGTGTTTTATTGAGGGAGAGATATTGGCTTTTCCATTCCAATAAAAGTGGTTCTGTGCTTTCTGCATGCTTGGACCTGAGCTAGGTGTCAGTGAAGGAATGGCCCTAAGCTGGATGGAGAGTATTTGCCCAATCAGCTACAGTCTTAAACAATAGCCTTTTGATAGAGCGTCTTACTGCCTTAATTAACCAGTCAGATGCTTGATGTTGGTTCTTAACCAGTCAGCTGCTAGATGGCTGAGTTGCAAACAAGCAGGGCATAGAACTGGAGTAGAATTTTATAGTAACTTGCGCAGCTAAGTGTTCATGCATGTCTTAGCTCATTCATAGCCATCCCATCCCGTTGTACTGTCTGGCTGTTTCAAACGGCAGGTGACCTGGTCCATTGTTTAAATTTCACACTTCTGTCTCATATTTCAGCCAATTGATGTTTAATATGTAAGCATGAATTGCCCTCAGGTTTGTGTGCTAAGTTTTATTTTACCACGATTTGAAAATGGAGATGTGGACAGAGGTGTACTGTTTCTGAATTCTGATTTGCCAGTTTATCTCCTCACAGCTAGAATGGAATATATTAGTTCTCATCATACAGGAGCTCAAGGCTGGCTCAAACCTCAGGTTGCACATGCTAAAACAGAATTAGGGAAGACTGCTGTTTGCGTTTTGGATTGAGTTGCAGTGCATTGAAAAAATTGATGAATTTTTGCCACTAAAAGAATTCCAGGCATTGCTTACGAATCGTGTATAATTTGAATGTATTTCCTTTAAAATTATTTACTTAATGCTTGGGAAACTTAACAAAATTATTATTTTATTACCTCGCTATTCTTTTCTTCTTGTTTCTTGTTTGTCATTTTATTTCTTTAATAATTTCTTGCCCTTGTAACTCAGCACCATTGAAACTGAGGGTCTCTCGCTCAAGGTGTCACTGCTATATATCATAAATAAAGGTCGATGAAGACAAATGGTAATTCAGCCTAGTGGTTTGCTCATGCTGAGAGAGCTGGGTAAGACTTCTCGATGTTGAGATTAATACACTACACTACACCCTTACATTTTCATTGGGTTTATTTCTTTCCCTGAGAAGTCTTGTGTCTCGGAGTGAATTCGCGGGCGGATATTAATCGAACGGCTCCCCGCCAGCTTGGGGCGAAGATGCCCTGAATATTATCCGTCCTCGTGACTGTCGTTTCGCTCGGTCCCAGGGCTCTGTGGTTCCAGAGCGGGGATTAGGCTAATCCTAAAACCTTTTTCCTTAATGTCCGCTAATCCGCCGCTAATTAGCCGACAGCCAGGGCTCCTCCTCCCTTGTGACAGTGTAGCCACGGTAACTCTGGGAAGAGTGGCCCCTGAGCTCCAGATCACCAGCGTGTTAGCCATCAGCTTAGCCACCCGCTGTCGCACCATCACTGGGGGAAAGCTGCCGCAAATGAGCTCGCTGTATAATCCTTTTGTCTGATCATGGAGTCATGTTTTGCCCCCTCATTGTCAGACAAGTAATCTGTCTGATAAAGGACCGAAGAAGTCACAGGTAGATGTGAGAGATAGAAAGGAAAATACCCAACACACTACATGCCAGCTTTTGACTCTGAGGAAGATGTCTTTTGACGTTGGTCTTCCCTGTCCATTAAACAGGGTCCATTTCTCTGAGCTCTGTGTGCTTTTATTTCAGGCTAATCCCTGTTGTCCGGGTAGGGAGTCTTATATATAGATACTTATACTTTACTGAACCCTGTGGGGTAACTCTGCATTTGACCTATCCTAGTTACTTAGGAGTAGTGGGCAAGTGCCTGGGGACCAACTCCAGTTTTGAGGCCCGTGCCTTGGTCCAGGGGAACAGCAGGAGTACATCTAACCTGATGTGCCTGTGTTTCGGAGAGCCAGGGCCTCCTAAGGCAAGCCTCACTCTGGAATGACCCGCAGTTAGCTGCACTTGGTCTATGTTTAGCGGCAGTTTACTCAGTACTTGGTGTGACGGTGACTGCGCTGTGCGTGATTGGCCGCTTCCCCGCTTGGCCTGCAGCCTAGGCCCCATTTACCGCGCGGACCCACAGGGCACCTCCTGCCCTTTCCCAACGAGCCGCTACCGAACGCTCATACCCGTCTCAGTCATTAAAATATCTCTGCCTAATCTTCCCCGCTCTGCACCCCTGTTATGCGCTCCTTGTTTATCCTGGCCCAGGAGGAAAAATAAATAAAAAACTCGGCCTGTTCGTTCGTCGGCGAGGGGCGATGTTTGAATAGCGTCCCCCCAGGCCCGACCGCGTGCGCTTCAAAGGGCCGGGAGTTAATCTGCGGTGAGATCTGCCCGCGTGCGAGCAGGCGTCGGCGAAGGCAAATTACTCAATTACCCACGATCCCGTCTGCTTTAAATCTCGCCCCCCTTTAGACCCAGGCCCTGAGCCTGCGTCCCCGAGTTCAGCAAATCGTTCCCAGTAAACGGCTGTGAACCACCCCCCCACCCCCCCATCGGCCCCTCCACAGTCACGGTCCCCTGACCCTGGAAGGCCCTGTCGGAGAGAATGGGAGAACAGAGAAAATTGCTCTCTGAATTGCTCGGCGGAACGGCGTCGAGTCTGAGCAGCCGAGCGCTGAAAGCGGTCTTTTAGCGGTTCACTGAAATACCTACAGAGAGGGCCGGGGAGAGGGGCTGCTGTGTGGAGGGGATGTCTGTCTTCCCCCGACCCAACGGCACAGGAGCACCGCATATCCACCTGCCGCTGCAGACGTGGACCAGGGAGCCCCGCTTAGCCCGGACACCGGACACATCTTCCTGTCCTTCCTTTATCCATGGGTGGCCGGGTAGCCTAGTGTTTGGGTGTTCGACTGGCCACTGGTTCGAGCCCCTGGTTGGCATCTGGAGACATTAAGTTTTGTCCCTAAACTGAATAAGAAGGCTGCCATTTGGCCCTTAACCCAAAAACTGCTTTGGGATCTTAAAAAAAGAAGAAACCCGTGCTTCAGAGTTTGGGGGATGGGGTCCCAGTGGCTGCAGACGTGTGTAAGATTCCTCTCCTTCCCATCAGCCCGGCGTGCGACTGTACGCCGGGGAGGAAATTCCTCCCTCCCAATTACGCCCGGCGCTGCAGATCACAGATATTCCCACTTTAATGGGATTCAGTCGGGCTAAGGGGGTGGGGGAGGGGGGTGTTTGGCGTGCGCCTCTTTTGTACGTAACATGAGGCATTTTTCCCTCTCTTCGTGCCCCTTTTTGGTATTTTTGGTTGATGTTTATTTTCAATGTTCTGCCTACAAAAGGAGGGGTAGAGTGCCTACAAAAATAAGTGGAGAAGGGCTTTCGTTTCGGCCTGGTTTCACAGCAGATGCACTCTTCGAGTGAGAGAGATAGCGGGGAGTCTCAGCTTAAAGATGGGCACGCTTTTACTGTGGAATATTTTTGTCATTCTGTGTGCACATTTATTGAGGAATACTTTCGTGGTTCCATACCCACTTTTATTGAGGAATATTTTTGTTTAAAGCAGACCAATTGAAAGTTATCGGTGCCGTTGCGTATAGTGAGTGAAACGGGGTGGTGAGACACCACAGACTGATACTGAGGGTAATCTGCCGGGGCAGTGACCGCAGCAATGCTCATCGCACACCATACTTAGACAAGAGCCTCCGTTTCTCTCTGAAAATGTACCACACCCCATACCACCCCACCCCTTTTCTACTGTACCTCACTCTCTCCCTTTGAGGGCCCAGCTCACCTCCCATAGATGGATCAACACCCCCCCCCCACCCACACTGAGGTAGAATTAGAGATATTTGGGGGGCACCTTACATTATTTCACATTTTTGCAGTTAGAAGAGGTCCCTATGTACCGAGAGGCAGACATACAGAGATGACTTTTTAAAAATCCATTTATATGACATTTTACCACAGCAACCCCGTAACTGCTGTACTAGCCAGTTGCCTCCTCCCTTCGCTGCTCCTTAGCAGCAGCTGTTAGAAAACTCTGAGAAGGTCACGGGGCCGTGTTTGTTTACGTTTCTCTATGAGCGGCACCTGATTTCGCTTTATCGTTTGGCGCTCGGCGGGGTGTGTTTGGCCTACTCCCGCTGGTCGAGGGTGACACCATGTTTGAAAAAGAACCCAGGGCGTTGGGCAGGGCGGTCCCTTAAATAAGAGAGCGTGGGGAACGAGGGCTTCGCAGATACAGGCCAAAACTTTAGCCCCTGAGTGCAGTTTTGTATACCTCAGCCCTGAGACGTCTGCATTCAGTGGGACACTCTGAAAATAAATATATATCTTTACGTAATGGACAAAGACTAATGCCAAATCTCTGCAAGAAGTGGCGGTTACAGTTTACATTTACGTTCGTCTCCCCAAAGAGGGGAGGAGAGGGGAGCTGTTTAAATAGAGGTGTTTCACACCGCCTCCTGGGGTTTCTGCTCCAAACAAACCGCCATTCAGAGCAAAAATAACCCTTCCCTGCCCTCCGCCACCAAGTCCCAAGGAGCTTCACCCATGAACTGAGAAAGCCTTCTCCTCTCAGGAAAGACACAGCTTTATTCCCCGGAACCAGAATGGATTTACCGGCCACCTCTGGCAGCTTCCGCCCTGAGGGACAAACACTGAAACACTCTACTAAGACTACAGACTACCAAGACCTGCTGTCGGCTGAACTGCATTTTCCTGGCTGCTCTAAACTTGCAAATATGAAAATGTATGTAGCCTACGTGTGGTTAAATATGGGTCGTCTGAGATGGGTATGCTGCATACATCTTAGATTTATTCTCTGTAAACACTTTTTTGCACGAGCAGCCACAGAATCTGGGCTTGCTTTTTTGGATTGTACCGCCCCTCCACGGAGTTGGCGCCCTGCAGTAATAAGCTTGATCGTCTCACTGGAAACTTTGCTTCTCCTCATTAAGGCTGAATCAGATTCTCTGTCACATGCATGAACAAATGAAGAATTTCCTCAACATTTTAAGGCCTTTTTTCCAGTCATTTACTGCAGTGGTGAAGTGGAAGAGTTGTAGAACCTGTGTAGTCAAAAAGCCTTGGTTTTATTTTAGATGTTCTTACAGGCATTGAGAGGATTTTCCTTATAAAGAAGTACACATTAGTATAAAAGTGATGTGCCTGCATACATAATCTAAACAGGATGTAATGAGTTAGCCACTGGTGGGGTTTCTTTTTCCTGTAGAGATTCTGCTGCACTTTGGGTTGGCTAAGGTTTCTCCTCCTTGGTGCCACTGTCCAATCAGAGCCTCCTGTTAGCACGGGAGCGGTGCTTTGAGCACAGATGCTAACATTACCAATTAGCATCCCAATTTTTAATTATCTTAGGCCCCCTGCCATTACATAAGTGCTGCAAATGTTGTTTTAATGATGAAAACACATCTGCCAAGCCACCAGTCCGCAGTACCCGATGAAAACGCACTCCTCTCTTAATCTAACGCAAACCAGGGGACAGAGTGCCTCTCATCGAAAATGTAAAGAGGCTGAATGAAACCAATGAGGATTTGCTTGTAGAGCTTTAGACCGAACCCTTGGAGGACAAGGTTTTCTTCAGAACGTGTGTTTGTTGTTCAAACATTGGGGGGGGATTGGGGGGGAGGGGCTGAAAGCATACTCCGTCCGGAGTGCTTCTCAGCAGGGCCCGGTCGTAACAGTGTGAGGTGGGTTCTGAATGGGGGCCATTGTGCATTTCAGGGGTACGGGTCTCTACAGAACTGGAAGGGCCCATGTTAAAACACGCCAAAAAACAAACTCTTGGATGACAGAATTCAGAATGGTTCATTTTAAGAGCAAAGAGTCAAACTGTTCTTTGTCGAGTTTTGTTAGATCCCCATGGTGGGGTCGTTCTGCAATAATTCTGTGTATTTCTTGTGACAATTACCAGAAAAACAAGCATAGCATCTTTTAGCATACTCCATCTGAAACATTCTGAACAGTTTCCTATTCCAAAATAAAATATGGTCATTATAACTTGATGAATAGTTATAAAGGCTTTGATCACTCATTCTTTTAGTTTTGTTATTTCTTATTATGTCTGCATGTCAGTGCTGGACTATATCCATCTTTTATGAATTATGTTTCTGAATTTTATGAGGTAATTTGTGTTTTTTATTTTTATGCGAGAATGTTTCTGTGATTCTATCCTGTAGGAATTTACTCACTTACTGACAAATCCTCTTTGAGAATAGAATTTTGACTCTGTTACTCACAAATGCAAGCATTATTATTATTTTTAAGTTTGACAAGGTCATGCTTGGAGATGTCAACAAACCATGTTCATGAAATAAAAAGGTTGAATTTAATTCAAAACCGCCAAAAAAAGGCAGATGTTGACGGACTCCAGGCCTAAATGTGTGTGCTTTGATTGAGTCCCCTGTGCCCGAGAGTGCCGCGTGGGTAATGTAGTTCTCGTCTCCCTGCAGAAGCCCCGTACTGGACCCGGCCGGACCGCATGGAGAAGAAGCTGCTTGCCGTGCCGGCGGCAAACACGGTGAAGTTCCGCTGCGCCGCAGCGGGGAACCCCACCCCCACCATCCACTGGCTGAAGAACGGGAAGGAGTTTAAGGGCGAGCAGAGGATGGGCGGCATCAAGGTGAGTCAGAAATCTATCACTACATTAAGCTACATTGTACTACACTACATTACATTACATTAAGCTACATTATACTACTCTACATTACATTACGTTAAGCTACATTATACTACACTACATTACACTACATTAAGCTACATTATACTACTCTACATTACATTATGTTAAGCTACATTATACTACACTACATGACACTACATTAAGCTACGTTATATTACACTACATGACACTACATTAAGCTACGTTATATTACACTACATTACATTACATTAAGCTACGTTATATTATACTACATTACATTACATTAAGCTACGTTATATTACACTACACTGCATTACATTAAGCTACGTTATACTGTACTACATTGCATTATGTTAAGCTACATTATACTACACTACATTACACTACATTAAGCTACGTTATATTACACTACATGACACTACATTAAGCTACGTTATATTACACTACATTACATTACATTAAGCTACGTTATACTACACTACATTACATTACATTAAGCTACGTTATACTATACTACATTACATTACGTTAAGCTACGTTATACTACACTACATTACATTACATTAAGCTACGTTATACTACATTACATTACATTAAGCTATGTTATACTACACTACATTACATTACATTAAGCTACGTTATACTACACTACATTACATTACATTAAGCTACGTTATACTACACTACATTACATTACATTAAGCTATGTAATATTACACTACATTACATTACATTACACTCAACTACATCATATTATATTACTCGACACTATATCATATATTACATTACACTACATCACATTATATTGCACTCTACTACATTACAATTGTCCCATGTCACGTACCTACAATTTTCATGTGAAAACACAAATGGGATTATTTTTGTAGTGTAGTGTGTGTAGTCTTCACAAGTTGTGTGTTCCATTACATCCCTTTCTCTCTTTCTCTCTATCTCTTTCTCCATCTTGCATTTGTCCTCCCATCCCTCTGTCTTACATCAGATCTCTCCCTCTGTCCTGCATGAATTATCAGTCCAGGGGATTCTTCTCCAGTCAGTGTCTATTCTGATGAGATCCCTCTCAAATGAACTGGCTCAGAGTGGCTTAGTGTTCAAAGGGAAGGAGTGCCTCTTGGTGTAGACAGTTCACCAAGGCTCCCTTCTCTTATAACATCTCAATTATTCCATTCCTGCTCTGCCAAAAATAAATCTATTCAAATGTCAATGTCGGCCTTTTCCATATTATTCAAATAATTTTCTGTGATGCAAAAGTACTGTGTACCGTCCAGCTGATTCTCTGTGCTGTCTCGCAAATTCTCCATAATTTACAGAAATACAGAGGGACAGCTGTGAAATGTAGTCGTGTCAAGCAAACCAGCGTTAAGGAAAGCGCTTCATGCTGTCTTTTCCCCCTACATTGGAGTTGCTATTCTGGCTCTTCCAAGTTTGCTTATTCTGCCTGTTACACCGAAGTTAATATATTTTTTATGTATTATTATTATTTTAGGGGGTTTTCAGCTTTATTTGGACAGTACAGGGATAGTCTCTAGCCTAATGGCTAAGGTACAGTATATGACTGGGACCCAGAAGGTTGGTGGTTCAAGCCCCGGTGTAGGCACGATAAGATCCTCACAGCTGCTGGGCCCTTGAGCAAGGCCCTTAACTCCACATTGCTCCAGGGAGATTGTCCCCTACTTAATCTCAGCAACTGCAAGTCGCTTTGGATAAAAGCTAAATAAAAGCTAAATAAGTGTAATGTGCAGTGTATAAAGACAAGAAGAGAGGGAAAGACATAAAGAGAATAAAGTTTCTCGCCATGAGCATGTGGATCATGCTGTACAGGCTACACCACTGGAGAAGTTAACACCTTACAGAGTGGTTACAGAATAGTTAGTTAAAGTGTAACGGAGCTACGTTGTTTAGAGTCGTTGTTTAGAGTGTTATTGAGGGGTTGAGTACTTATTGATTTAGCTGATGGTTTTACCGTCACGAACATCCTTATTTGCAGTTGTAACAGGGCGGTTGTTTTGCTCCTTACGGGCAGCTGTGGCCCAATGGCCTGAGAGTGGAGGCGGGGCTTAAGGGAATGAGATGGCCCAGTTTGCTCAGAGCAGCCATTTTATGGGTTTATGGGGAGGCGCCGTTTACGCGTGTTCTTAGGTATTGTGTTGGGGACAGCAGGCTTTATACAGCTTCTCGTATTCCGCTGCATAGTTTCTGTCTCTGTTTCTGTGGGTGTTGCTGATGTGACCCAGCATTCTCCTTTTAGCATCTGCAAACAGCAGCTATCCAGGGACAGATTACTGAGGTTGGTTTACATTCCTCCCTGTCTTTAGCAGATGCTCTTATCCACAACAGCTCACGCAGCTTATAATTTTACACACTGTCCATTTTGTACAGCTGGATATTTACCCAGCAAATTCAGGATACCTCTGCTCAAGCCAGGGGTGTCCAATCTTAGCCGAAAATGCCATCTTCATTGAAGACCATGATTAGTTAATTGGTTGAACCTGCACCCACACCGGCCTTTTCAGGTTTAGACACCCCTGGCTCAAGGGTACACGCCCTGTGTAGCCATGATCAAATCTGCACAGCTGTTGGGCCCTTGTGCTAGGCCCTTAACTCTTAATTGCTCCAGGGGGATTGTTGCTTAGTCTAATCGAGTGTAAGTTGCTTTGGGAAAAAGTGTCAGCTAAATAACTAAATTATTATAAATACAACAGCAGTGTCCCGCCTGGGAATTGAACCTACAACTGCTGAGTTACCGCCCAACTTCTGCAGCAGCTGCACCATATCTGAAACAGCACCTCCTGATACTGAGCAGAAATCTGGGACTGCACTGACATTTATGAGCAGGATCAGCCCCGTGTGATGTCACATCTCATTTTGGAACAGGGTCCTACAGTATGTGCTGTGGGATGCCCTACAGTGCTGACCTGGGGTTAGCTGTAGTTTGATTAAAGGCTGTTAAAGTCAGACTGTGCTTTAAGCCAATCACAGAGGAGCACATCCTACTCTGGGGTGTCATGCCTGGCAGGGTCGAAAAGCCTCTTTGCTTTTAGGCCAATGAGCCATATCTTACTCGGGTCTGACTGCGTCTGGAGATAGAGATGTCTCCATAGCCCCTGCTGATAGCATTATTCCCCCCCCCAAAAAAAAACCCACACACCCAAACCCCCCATACATGCTCCATTATCAGGGCTCACAGGCCCAAAGTTGACCTTGAGAAAAATAAATGGGGTGACAGGCCTGCCCCCTGCCCTCACACCCCATCTACCCCCCCCCCCCCCCACGGATCGTCATGGTGACAAGCGAGCTAATGGGATTCGTTGACAAGGTCTGTGGCACCCCCAAAATAAAGAAACGGGGGGGTCAGGGTTGAAACTGACAGGCTTTAGTTTTTCCGTCCCATACAAAAGCTGTCATCCTGGCAGGCGGGCGTCCGTCCCGTGATGAGTTCATCTGACGAGCCAGGAGCCACGGCTGACAGCCGCACAAAGACGCCATGAAATCTCAATCCCCCTCGCCCCTCGCTGGGGGCCAAAGTTCCCCCGCTCCTCTCCCCTCCGCGTGCATATTAATGCGGCCTGCGGACCGCTGATACGATCGCTTTGGCAACCCTGAAGAGTGATCAATGTTGAGCTTTCAGAAGGGGCCGACGTCGACGGCAACCGTCTGTTTGCTCAAGCCCTGTCTGTGCCTGGCGAGCTTTCTCCTCATTAACTTCAGGATTGATTAGCTTCAGTTAACAGCCGCTCGTTAGATAGCAGGCGTGGAGAAATCGCCCTTCTCTCGGAAAACGTAAACTTTCTGTGCAAGCTGATGATGTGGAATTTGAGGGTCTGTTTGGTCTGTAGCAGAGATATCAGGTGTAGGAGATTGGTGTAACAGGTCCATGGTCCTGTTGAGATTCCATTGAGAGCCTCGTGCATGAAGTTTAACTTAACAATTTCTTAATTTAGTCTCCTGTCGTGGGATTTTCCATTGTAAATAATAATCATTTGGCTGTTGTGGTGCGCATCCAATAGTCTTCCTCGACATATCCAAACATATCCAAACTTGGAGCAGTTCAACAGCTCTACAGTTGGCACTGTTTTACATGTGATCTTGGGCTTGTAACTTGCAGGTTAAAATCCCTGGCAGACGGTTGTACTTGTATCCATGGGAAAGGTACTTTAGCTGAAATTCTGTAATAAAAAATACAGCTGTATAAATTGACAGTGTATGAAAACGTCAGCTCTGTAAGTCAGTTTGAATAATCGTGTCTGTGAAAGAAAAATAAATAACTGAAAAATGTTCTGAAACGTTTAGCCGGTGTCTGACGGAGAGGCGGTTAACTGACAGCGATGGTGTTGATTTATCGAGCACAAACACCCGGGAAGCTGAGGTGGAGAGATGACTAATTGAAATATTCACGGCTAACGCCGAAAGATCACAATAATGAGTTTGTGCCGTTGTCACGTCTGAATGTACAACCCCTGCCCGAGGGGTTGAAGGTCAGCGGGGGTCAAAGGTCGTTTCTCTATTGAGCTATCAGTGGAGGGGCTCAGTGGGTATTTGACAGACTTTAAATGGGACCGATGCACCCATCCAGGAAGCCTGGCTTTTGTTGTCCTGACATATGGCAAGCAGGGTGTGGGACAGTCTTTGAACGCTCAACCAATGCAGTGCAAGCGTTACACTGCCGCCGTACTTTGCCTTAGTTCAGTAACTGTTTCAGGCTGTTCTCAATCGTCCCTAAAACAGATGTATTTGTAGTTTTGTTTGTGTAATCGATGCCTGTTGTTTTTTTTTTTGTTAAATGGCATGTGTGTTCTACACATTTACACGAACAGTAATTTATCCGGTAGCTTTGTTTTCAGGACATAAATTCAAGCTTTGGTTCTTGAACATTGGAAAGTTCTAGAATATAAACAAAAGTAAGGATGAGAGTAACTGACTTTCAGAGAAAAAGGTAGAACTATTACACTAAATGGGGCATTTAGATCGAACCACGATCTGCATCATGTTCTGACCGATAGGATTCCACTAAGTCCTTTGTTTATTTGACTTTTCTTACTTACCCTAAGTAAGGCTATCTGTATGTACACTGTATCTGTGTATGCAGTGGCAATCTGCATGCATTTGCAGAGGCTATCTCTGTGTATTTGCAGGGGCCATGCCACTGGCTCCGTGCTCCTATAAGTGTGTGTGTCACACAGGACTGCCTTCATGGAGATCCTGTTCTGCCTGGGATAACTGACCGGCACACACACCGGTCGGCAGCAATAGCTAAATAAATGTTTGGAGACGCTGTTTTAACAGCCGTGCAGATAGTTCTGGCACCCGTGATATCAGTTTACTCTCACTGGGTCAAATTAAACCCAGCTATCACTGTAGTTTCGGCTCCAGTTTGACAGCAGCATAAATCGACAGTAACAGCCCCCATGAAGCAGTGTGTAAAATGGGATATTTTGTTAACTGAAGATTGAAAACCTTTTTGCATCATCAGAGCCCGTATTTTCTGTAGTTTCTTGGTCGGTTTGACGTGATGTTTGTTCCCCTGCTACCACGGAAACATGGAGACATCAGCAGTTTTAAACAGTTTTTGACTTAAGGAGTAAGCTCCTTAATTAAATAATCCTGTTTGGAATCTTTAATATTGCGAAAGCCTCGTTTGCACATAGCATTAGGGTTGACCTGCTTGTGGTTCAGCAGCCTGGGATTAGACCTCTAGTGGCACTACTAATGCAAACCGCCAACACACACACACACACACACACGCATACCCCTCCACCACCCCCTCTAGGCTCATCAACTCTGAAGGATGCTGGGATACCACAGTATACTGCTAATGAAAAATCCTAGAATAAGGTCCGTTGAGAGCCATCAGAAAAGAGGTGTGCACGTGGTACTATACATACAGAATACTGTAGTTTCCAGCAGCTTTCCAGTGGGATTTCCAAGGTTTCTCACACTTTTGGACCCTGGAAAAGCCTGGAACCGCCTGGTAATTCCCGGAAGGTTGCGCGATTCTGGTCTGGCCATGTCCCCAACGGTTTCGGATGAGATGCTGCCTAGCTCTGGAGAAGCGGCGTCCATTTTAGGCGGGGTGGGGTGGGGGCCCACATCAAAGCCTTCCTCACCCAGCCATTTTGTCTCTCCCCGTGAGTAAATATGACACAGGAAAGGCGGCCGGTTCACCATCCTCCGCAAAAGACGACCGAGGTGACGACACCCGATGCTGAGCTTTGTCAGGGACGCAAGAAGAACGTTCCTTCCGGAAGTTTCCATTCCTCAGAAGCGGCACTCTTCAATCGGCTGGCGTGGGCAGCGGCCTACCTCCTCCCCGTTAGTTACAGTGCGGGCACCAGGCCCAGGCCAACGAGCTGGCAGGAGCAGGGCCCTGCAGCCTGTAGCCACGCAACTACGCAGCACACAGGACATAATATTTACACAGCTAAATTTTTTCCGTGACCCCCCCCCTCTGTCAAAGCTCATGGGAGAACGGTCTTCAGCATCCTATTTCATCGTGGTGTCCGCCATGACACAAACTGCCTAATGTCCCCTCAAACTGTCCAACGCAAGGGAAGGGCTCTCAAAACATTGCAACTGTGCTACATGAAATGAGCGCCATTTTGTTGCCCACCCCCCGCCCACCCCCCCATTGACCTCCATTTTGAAGATGCGCTGACCTGGAGTTAGTTTGGTTGCGGTGCTGTGATGACGGCAGCACTAGCACACACCTGGATGTGGGCTCTCTGTTTAGATGTATGCAGGTCAGTCTAATTTGAAATCCACTCATGCCTCATCTACTGCCACTGAGTCGTGAAATCCCCCAAGTTGTCTCAAGTGAACTCTCTTCACTTCTCCTTTTACCCAAAAACAAATTTAACACAGATGTCGCCCCTTCAGATAAGGACGTGTGCACGTCATGTTTATGCTAAAACATTCTGTCCTCTTATGTTATTATTTAGCATTTTTTATTCTCCTGCTTGGAAATACTTTATTTGTGTAATGTGATTAATGAAAGACTTTTGGAATTTTAGAGGGATTTAAAATTCAGAAAAAAATTCCTTAATCGGGTCTCCTGCTTCTGGTCAGTTCTCTGCAGGCTTCTGTGAGTCAATAACAAAACACCATCAGTACCCTGTAGAAACTCTCTTTAATAAACATATTTATCCGTAATATAATGCGCTGTTCTTTACAGAGTAAAATACATTTACAGGTCCTCAGATATCAGATATCAGGTTGAATTCTTAGTTTTGTTTTTTTCCTTGAAAGGTGGCAGGTGGAAAGGTGGTTCAGAGTTAAATATTTAAAGAGTAATTCACACAGGAACGCGATCAGGAAAATTGTAGAGGCTGTGAGGTCTTACTTTCTGAGCATCCATTGTGAATGTCTTTACTTTATTTGACAAAATATATTGGATGGGGCAAAGCAAATATGTACTAAGTGCAATTTAGGGTGAAATAGTCTGATAAAGCGTCTGAGGACTGCTGGTTCGATAAATAGAAATGAAATTAAATGTCTGCTGCTATGAATTTTTCTGAACACACACTTATTTTGTGCTTGGGGTATACACACACACTCACAGCACTGTAACACACACACACACACACACACAGCACTGTAACACACACACAGACGCACACACAGCACTGTAACACACACAGACACACACACAGCACTGTAACACACACACACACACACACACACACAGGACTAACTCACGCTGCTCTCCTCTCTTGCAGCTGAGGCACCAGCAGTGGAGCTTGGTGATGGAGAGTGCGGTCCCGTCGGACCGTGGGAACTACACCTGCGTGGTGCAGAACCCCTATGGCACCATCACACACACCTATCAGCTGGACGTGCTGGGTAAGAGCAATGCGCCATGGGACAAGTCAACCGTCAATGAGACCAGGGTCAAATTTGTAATTGTTTTTTATTTTTTTATTCTTTACTGTGCTTGTCTGGTGCATTGGAACCTATGAAATCCTCTCAGAAAACTCAGACCCTGCCTTCTGGTGCTCTTGGGAGGCTCAGTTGCACCACGCAAGATCAGTCGAGCACATAAAAGTATTTGAATCCAAAACATTTATGTAATTAAATATTTGATCCAGGTGTGCAGTCAACAGGCCTTTATGTCTGCCAGTTACCCTGCTACCTGTTTGTGTCCTAGATTGGGCCACACTTGTAAAAATGTTTCATTTGTCTTCCGCTGTCATTCATTATCCAGAACTGTAGTGAAAATTTTAAGCTGGGCAGATTGAATAATTAAGGGGAGAAGAAGTTGGCATGAAAGCGAGAAACAGACACGACTCTCCTTGCTCACCCCGGTATAATATACAGAACTGAAAGAACTGTGGTTTGCCCTCAGATAAACCACACTAAGGAAACGATCACAGAAAGATGAACTTCCAGATTTATACTGATGAGGTTCTTGTATGCATCTTGCTGCTGGATTAGTCATTAACACTCCCTGGTGCTGGACCAGTAGAACAGTCCTGGGTCAAATAAGTCATCATTTTGGACTCAAATACTTTTCCCCGCCTTACTGAGCTTGTCTGGTGTATCGCAACCTATAAAAATACTCTCAAAAAGTGCAAACCCTTCTGGTCCTCTTAGTTGGCTCAATTGCATCAGGCACCAGGTTTTGAATTAAAAAACAATAGAATTTGACCCAGGTCTGTAGTAGTCATGAAACTGCTATAGCCCCTCTTTATTTTTGTGATGCGATGTCTGCTAATGACCCTCCTCCCCCCCTACCATAGAGCGCTCCCCACACAGGCCCATCCTCCAGGCCGGCCTGCCAGCCAATCAGTCGGTGATGGTGGGCAGTGATGTGGAGTTCCACTGTAAGGTGTACAGCGACGCCCAGCCGCACATCCAGTGGCTCAAGCACATCGAGGTCAACGGCAGCCGCTTCGGGCCCGACGGGGTGCCCTACGTCAACATCCTCAAGGTACGTCCATCAGGTGCATCCTCATTGGCTCAGGCCTGCACCAGGCCTGCTGTGATTGGCCCAGATCTGCCCCAAGGTCTGCTTTGATTGACCCAGAGCTATGCTGGGTCTACCGTTATTGGCTCAGATCTGCTGTGATCGGCTCAATACTGGGTCTATTGTCATTGGCTCACACCTGTGCCAGGTGCACTGTGATTGGCTCAGATCTATGCTGGGCCGACTGTCATTGGCTCAGATCTGCTGTGATTGGCTTAGATATATGCTGAGCCTACTGTCATTGGCTCAGACCAGTGCCAGATGCACTATGATTGGCTCAGGCCTGTAGAGGCTAAAATATGAGGTTAAATATGTTTTATTGGATTAGATGCTGCCCAGGAGACAGAATACAGGCCTGCTGACAGCATTATGAATTATAACCCAGATATATACCCAGTAAATCATCCTGGACCCGTGTCTGTATCCCAGAGCAGCACATAACGCTGCCAGGCGGGCAGGAGTTTCTCCATCCCACCTCCCCTTACCAGACCCATGACTTCTGATTGACCCTCAGCCCGGGAAACTCACGTCAAGTCGCTCCTGTTTTACCCTCAGAGATGGAAAACAATTAAAGCATGTGTGTGTATGAGAGAGAGAGAGAGAGAAGGAGAGAGAGATCATGTGTGTGTGTGTGTGTGTGTGGTATAAATAAAAGTGTGCTGTAATTCCCGGGTTGGGAACGGCAGCATTCCCGGGTGCTGTCCCTGCTCCCGACGGGGCCCGGTTTGAGGCCGGAGACGCCGGGGGTCCAGGGGTTCAGGAGGGTTTGGGCACGGCGCTCCACCGCAGTGCCAGATGGGGATTTTCCAGATGGAGGCGGTGATGTCATCAGCTGTCAGCTCTTGGGCAGAGGAGGCCGCTACATCAGCCATCAAACGCCAGCAGGGCTTTTAAACGGGGTTCTTTTACACGGCGGAGCTTTTTCATGTGGTGCCCTCAGACTTAGAGAACCATGAAGCAGCTACAGCCATTTTCCTGCTTGTGTCACTGACCTATTTTACACATGTGGGAAATGCAAAGGAGGATAAAAGATTAAATGAGACTGTTTATTTCAGCTGAACAAAAGCCTCACCTTGAAAATAGGCGCTGGGTTTTATTTGTGTCGCTTTTTTATTGTTTTTTTGTTTTGTTTTTTTTACGTGACGAGCACAAAGGCGTATCCTAAATAGCCTTTCACCCTTTTTCATGTTCCCAAAGAGCGCGGCTCTTTGGGAACCCGGGACAGACTCCTTCAGAAGCCAGCCTTCATCGCCTCCCTCTTCCTTCTCTTTTTGCAGTTTTTTTCTTTTTGAAACAGAACAAATAAAAACAAGCGTCTGGGTCTGGAGCTCTCAGAGGCGGGGCGCGTCGGGCCGGGAGAGGAGCTGTTAGGAGCGGCTGAGATTGATCTGGGGAGGGGGGGGGGGGGGGGGGTGCAGAGCCGGGTGGCAGAGCGGCGGTTCTCGCGGAGCAGCCATGGAAAATATGAGGGGGCTGTGGGGAAGGGCCGAGTCAGCAGAGCGGGAGCAGACCGCCAGCGTTCCCGGGAACCGCGGCTCCAGCGTCTATTTCTGCCTCCCGCATAATTGGAACAACATTCGCTGGGATTTCGGATTTTGCATTCCAAAACCACACCCCCCCCCCCCCCCCCCCCCCCACCCCAACATTAAGACGACTCGCGACATTGAATGTGTGGCACCACCATTACCGCCACTAAAAATACAGTAATTCATGAACAAAGCATTTTTCAGCTTTAGGCTTTTTTTGTGCTTGTGTTTTTGAATCCCACATTGATAAAAGGGAAAATTTGTTTCAGCTAATTCAAAAGGCAGACGCAGCTATAAAGACACTCCGCTTTCCTGTTTTTGTCTTTGTGGAATGACGAAGACTTGCATTTCTGCTGTACCCAGGCAGTTTTCTGCATTTTCAGCAGCAACAGTGGTGAAGAAAGTGATGTAGCTGTCTTTACAGAACTGCCATCTTGGCTCAAACAAGTCCATTCTGCCTGCCTCTTAATTAGACCCACAGGAACTCGCATCAGAGTCACAAAGGACAAATATTTAAGAGTGACTGTCTGTATCAATGTTCATGTCCATGGTCCTCCAAATCAATACTGTCTGCTACAGAATATTTCAGAGTAAAATGAAAGCATGCAAACTGCACAACTAGGCAGAATTTAACCTGTTTTCTGAACGATCATAATTTAATGGGTTGGGGAATCCAAATTGCTCTGTCCATACTGTCCATTCTGGGGTTTTTAATGTTATTTCCACTGAGAAATGTTTGGTGCTATACACAAATAAAGGTTAACTGCTTGATGAAAGATCCAGTGAATGGTTGACCAGGAAAGTTATTACGATACAAAACAGAACTATGTGTGTGTTGTTTGTTTGATGCGTTATCATGGGGTCTGTAAGTGATGGTGGCAGTGTCTGTAAATGCTCTGTGATGTGCAGGTGGCTGCCCGTCAGTCTCAGAGGATGAGCCACTGACCTGTCTGTGTCTGTATCTCTCCAGTCAGTGGTCAGTAGCAGCACAGAGGCCCGGGTTAGACTCGTTCTGTTCAATGTGACAGAGAAAGACCAGGGCAAATACTGGTGTCGGGCCTCAAATTTCGTAGGGAAATCGGAGAACCCCTTCTGGCTTTTTGTTCGGAAACCAGGTAACGCACCTAGTAACCCCTCCCCTTTCCTTATGCCCCGCCCTCCCTGCTCTCTCTGGCTCCGCCCGGACTTGCCCTCTCTCCAGCGTGCAGTCCTCATCCTCAGCCACACCTCCTCCTCTTGCTTCTCCTCCTGCTGCTGCTCTGCTTTGGGTGTAGCGTGCATGCTTACAGGTGAAGAAACTAGCCACCCCTTCCCCCCTGCGTACACAAACCCCCCCCACCCCCCACCATATGAGCAGCACAGTTACCAGCTGCCACTTTAACTGCCCCCCCCCAACCCAGCCAATCTCCTGCATCTCCCCTCCTGATCAATAACCCGACTCGGCACCTCTAACAAGGCAGAGACTAAGCAGCCATGCCTGCTCTTGCCCCTATCGATTCCTCTCTCCTAGAGCACACTGCGGCCATATTAGTATTCCCTGTACGAACGTGTGGTTAGCGCCGCTGCTCTGGACCACAGAGAAAGGGCACTGCATTGGACTCTTCCCTGCTTACACAGCATTGCAAGAACCCTGCAAGCCTGCTGTCAAGCCTGCTGCCTGAGGCATAATACTACCCTGCATGGTTGCCAGCTTTAGCCTGCTGGAGGGAAAGGGTCTAAAGTCCTCTCCGTCCCTCCATCCCTCTATCTCTCATCTCTCCATCCCTCCCTGCCAGTGGTCCTCCTTTCATTGGAGCGTCAGGCCAGCTCACTGCCCTTTACCCTCCCCAGACTTCAGGTGTGGGAACAGGTCCCCGTCCAGCACGCTAACTCTTCCCTCCCTCCCACCCAATCAAGTTCGCCCAAGTGGTGGGAGGCTGGCGTTCAGGGCACAGGGAGGGGAAGGGCGGGGGGGTATTCCTCGCCTGGTGGAGGAGGCGGGGCCCCTGCTGCTTTGCTGCCGGCCCCTGGGGGGCCGTGGTGACGGGTGATGGGTGGCGGGTGACTCCGTTGGTGGCTACTCTGTGTGGCGGGAATCTCAACCTCAGCACTGCTCTTTATTTCCATCCCGGTATCAGTGTGTGTGTACTTTTCCTGGGTGCTCCTTTTGGTGAACTGTGCATTTCCTCTTGGGATGTAAGGCTTATGAAATATTCTCTCCCTCTCTCTCTTCTCTCTCTCTCTGTGATTCCCTTCCTTCCTGGATCTTCCCGTGCCCCAGACGGCAGGTATAAACACTACGGATAAGGAGCTAGAGATTCTGTTCTTGACCAACGTGTCCTTTGATGATGCTGGGGAGTACACGTGTCTGGCTGGGAACTCTATTGGGTATGCTTACCACTCGGCATGGCTGACCGTGCTTCCAGGTACTGCCGCTCTCCCTCCCTCTCCCGGGGTCCTTCCTCTGTCACTGGGGTGTCTATCACACTGCCTGTCACTGTTTTACACGGTTTTTCCTCAATAATATTTGTGGTTTTATGTTATTTTGATATTAGTGAGGGTATAACATTGCATGTCTGAATGTTTGCTACAGTAAATCAAAGACCGCTTTCTAATGAATTATCGTCAAGGTGAAAGCAAATGTGTAAAATTCTGACACCATGTCGGTTCATGACGCATTAACCGCGGTGGCTGGTCTTGAGGAAAAGCGATGGCATTTTCAGACCAGGGGAAAGAGCACCATGACGTCCCTGAGAAGCTAGTCTCAAACCCTACCTCCCCTCTGTGTGTGTGTGTGTGTGTGTGTCTGTGTGTGTCTGTGTGTGTGTGTGTAACACAGGAGCATGAGGCACAGTGGTTTCAGCAGTGTGTGTGAGACGAGTTTCAGTGCCGCCAGTCTGTTCAGACACTCGGCACATTTTAACCACAGCTGAGGTTATTAGCTAAATCTGCACTGCTGTAAACCGCGGTGACATCACGCCTCCAGCTCCGTACGTGTCTCCAAATGTGGACTCAACCTCAACTAATAATAATAATAATAATAATAATAATAATAATGTTACTATATATATTTATATATATATATGTATATATATATTGAACTTTCCTCAATCTGAAAGCCCTTGTGAATGAGGGAAGCTCACCTCAAGCATCACAAACCTTGGTGTAATCCGATGTAATCTGTGTAACCAACACCTAGTTTCGCCCTAAAGTTCTCAATATTGCTTCCTCTTACTTTCTAAAAGCAATATCCGCTTTAGGTGTTGTAAATAATTAGCCTTTTATAAACAAGCTTCCTGGGCCGTCATGGAAAAATACCCTTTGTTTGAAAATACTGAGAATTCCCAAACAAGCCATTTAGCAAACAAAGCATGATTACGCCAATAACAGGTGTTAAATGTCTGGTTGTGCTGCTGTTGTTTTGGGGGGTTTTCCTGGGTGTTGGCTGACTGGTTGTCCATGTTCACCTTTGACCCCCCCAGTCCTCGAAGGTGGCGATAAGGAAGATGACTATGCAGACATCCTGATCTACGTGACGGGCTGCGTGCTCTTCATCCTCACGGTGGTCATAGTCATCCTCTGTCGCATGCGGATGTCCAGCCAGAAGACCCTGCCCACGCCACCCGTGCAGAAACTGTCAAAGTTCCCCCTCAAAAGACAGGTAACAGAAAGTAGATACAAGATTCCTTCAGATAGAGATTTCCTTTCCCTCACCCCTTTCCCTTTCTTTATGTTCCATAACAATGATAATTATATAATAACTTTATATAGCGACATAGCTAGAGCTGGATCAAATGTGTAATTGTTTTGGAGCCAAATACTTTTCTGTGCCCGATCGATCTTGCCTGGTGCAATTGAGCCATTGTTTCTATGCTGTACTTCAGCATAATAAATTCAGTACAAAACAGCAGGGTTGGATTGCCTGCATGTTTCGGTGTGTACGTATGTGTGCATGTGTGCATGGACCAAGGGTGTGTGTGTGTTGTTGGTGAATACTGTAGATATTGTTGGCTGCTTTAGGCTATCCAGTCATCCTACCCCCCTGTGGGATGAGTGGAGATGACTGGTAAGTGGACAGGTTTGTGTGACAATCCCAGGATTAAGAGATGAGTACACCCTCCCATGCACACACCCCCCCTCCCTGAGTGTTTAAATCACTCCAGGAATGGGGCCATCGAGTGAAACCATCAGCGAGTGAAACCATCACCACCAAAATGTACATACTTGCTCCTCAGATCATGGTCTTCAAGGGTCGAGAACTGCTGGTTTTCCACCCTCCCTTTACCTGGCAGTCAGGTGTGAAGACAGTATGGCTAATCAGTAGCACTAATTGTTCAGATAATTGTCAGGGAGGAAAGAAAACCAGCACTGGATTTAGGGTCAGATTTTAGTATCCCTGCCATACATAGCGTGATATAACCCCACCACCTACCCCAAACCCCTCCCCACCTCTCTGAGCTAGCTGCCCGCCCTCGCTTTCAGAGACTATAACACTTCTGTGTTTTGCATTCAAGCAGGTGTCTTTGGAGTCCAACTCGTCCATGAATTCCAACACCCCCCTGGTGCGGATCGCCCGGCTGTCCTCCAGCGATGGACCCATGCTGGCCAACGTGTCTGAGCTGGAGCTCCCCGCAGACCCCAAATGGGAGTTTCCCCGGACAAGGTGAGGGTCACACACACGTTTACATTTACATTACAGTTATTTAGCTGATGCTTTCATCAGAAGCGACTTACAATTGATTAGACTAAGCAGGGGCCAATCCGCCCTGGAGCAATGTGGGGTTAAGGGCCTTGCTGAAGAGCCCAGCAGCTGCACATATCTACACCAGCGCTTGAACCACCAACCTTCCGGGTCCAAGCCGTGCATCTTCGCCTGGATGGCTGTTGGGCTGTGGTGGGAAAAGAAGCAGCCCCTTGTTATCGTGTTTTTCGAGAAACGTGCACCCGATTTCCTGCTCTCCCCCAAACTTACAGAGGGGTGCAATAGAAGCCACAAAGGCCCACACACTTGAGAATTCCATACTCAATGAAAATAGGGGATATACATTTAAAATAGATCAAATGTAAAAACCTGGTTTTTTTATAGTGACATATCAATTTGAATATTTAAATAGAATTCAAGTGCTCATGGCTCTGTGGGTCTGCTGAGTTGCATTGGGGTAATATTGTGCTGAGATGTATTGGGCTGATGTTGTGTTGTTGATTTGCGTTTGGTTGACATTCTGTGTTGTGTTGCAGGTTGACCCTAGGAAAGCCCTTGGGTGAGGGCTGTTTCGGGCAGGTAGTCATGGCCGAGGCGATTGGGATTGACAAGGAGAAACCAAACAAACCCCTCACAGTCGCTGTCAAAATGCTGAAAGGTTTGTGTGAACATGGCTAAATGGGCAGAGAGGAACAAGTCCTCTCTTATTGGACAAATTACTGAATGCCTGAAATACATTTCCCACTAGTCACTGTAAAAAAAAACAACCATCAAAAAATAGAGAACAAATTAATACCAGTAGACAAGACTTGTCTCAAGGACTGGAATTACCAGTATCTGCCTTTGTTAACCAGCCATTAAGGCCAATTAATCACCAACTTCATCAAACACCTTATAGATTCCTCAATAGTAAGGCCATGCCAGTGAATTTAAGGTCAGGATATTCATCAAAGGTTTCTCACTGCCTCGTTGGTTTCCCTCCCCAGACGATGCCACTGATAAGGACCTATCCGATCTGGTGTCTGAGATGGAGATGATGAAGATGATTGGCAGACACAAGAACATCATCAACCTACTGGGCGCGTGCACACAGGACGGTGAGCCATCGCAATGCCAGCAGCCATAACCATGCATAAACACTTAACATAGCAGTCATACTTGTGCATGTATACTTAATATAGCAGCCATAACCATGCATAGATACTTAAAATAGCAGTCATACGTGTGCATGTACACTTAATATTGCAGCCATAACCATGCATAGACACTTAACATAGCAGTCATGCGTGTGCATGTACACTTAATATAGCAGTCATAACTGTGCATTTACTGTTACATAGCAGCTATATGAGAGATTTGACAACATTATAGACTTGACCACTGCTCTAGACTGGTGAATATGGAGAGGTATCTGCTTTAGGTGAGGATGGGTCTCTGGGCTAGTAGTTCTGATGGGTGACCTGTGATCTGTGACCTGTGACCTGCTCTTTCAGGACCCCTGTATGTGCTGGTGGAGTACGCCTCCAAGGGGAACCTGAGGGAGTACCTCCGAGCCCGCAGGCCCCCCGGCATGGACTACTCTTTCGACACCTGCAAGATCCCCGACGAGCAGCTCACCTTCAAAGACCTGGTGTCCTGTGCCTACCAGGTGGCCCGGGGCATGGAGTACCTGGCCTCCCAAAAGGTCAGTCGACCCATCTTTCTGTACAGTGACATTTACTAACGGGTTGTCATGCACTGCTACCCAATGACAAACTATTTCAGAAAGAGCTTCGCTCAACATCTGTCAGTTAAAATGCTGTCGTGTCACTGGGGTCTTTGATAGGAGAAAATGCTGAAAATGCTTTCTTCTTATGATATGCTATATCAGTTTTGAACTTGATTGGATGTATGGTGCATCAGCTCTGAACGTGATAGGTTCCTTCTCTCTTCTCAGTGCATCCACAGAGACCTGGCCGCCCGGAACGTTCTGGTCACGGAAGACAATGTGATGAAAATCGCAGATTTTGGCCTGGCCAGGGACGTACACAACATCGACTACTACAAAAAGACAACAAATGTACGTAAAGAAGCAGGGCTTGATTGCTATGTAGTCCCAAACTGAAAAAAGGGTTATTTGACTAGTCACCATAGAGGAACCATTTTTACTTCTTTATGGAACCCTCTATCATAGGTGTGAAGTGTTAAAATTCCCAGACAAAGAATCATTTTGCCCGACAAAGTACATTTGAACTAGATAGGGCTCTTCAATGGAATGACGTTGTTTTTCTGAGAGTGTACACTAGTGCCCCTGATAAGAGATATAGTATGGTAACAGGTTCATGCATCCATCTCTGCGCATGTACATCATGTCAAGAGTATCTCAATCCCTCCAGATAAGTGATGCATCATGCATCTCCACTCAGGAATACACTTGTTAGAGCCTGAAGACAGAGGACATGTGCTGGTGCCTGTTGACCCAAACTTGGATGGCAGCCATTTGCACCACAATTCAGCTCATTAATGATCTGCTGCAAAAACAAATGACACGGCCAAAATGGAGGGCAGAAGACCCCAGTGCCCTTGGAGCTCTGTAAGGGCCTTTCCCCGCCCTTGACAGAAACACACCTGGAACGAGAGTATGAAAACCGGAGCACAGCAGCTAGTGGAGAGGAAGATCCCAGCCAATCATCAGCCTCCCTGCCATGGCCATTGTTAATATGGATTTATGATTGGTAGATAGCGCTACAACAAACAATCACCAGGTATCGACCTTAAATGCAGAGCAACCAGAAAAGGAAAGGGAAAGTGTCGCAATGCGACAAAGTGCTCCCGCCGAACGTTAGCAATGTGGACACGTATCGGTGGGAATACATGTTTGACCGCTGCAGACCTGGGGTTGGGGTCAGGTGGGTTAGTTTGGGTGTGAGGGATGATGGGTAATGCGGTTGTTTTTTTCTGCATGGCCGCTCCCATTGTGTGAGTGGCGGAGCCCGTTTGAGCCGGTGGGCTTTACCGTATGACTGAACACCGCTGCGGTCAGCACTGCCCTCCGTCTGAGCGCACTCAGTGGGGAGCGGAGGGGTGGCCCCAGGGCCCGGGGGGTGGGTAGGGGAGTTTAGGGAGGGGGATTGAGCCGGTGCCGGTCTGACCCAAAACAGGCCTGCTGACCGGATGGTTCTTTTGTGTTGGTGTTGTTGCAGGGTCGGCTGCCCGTGAAATGGATGGCGCCAGAGGCCCTGTTTGACCGGGTCTACACACACCAGAGCGACGTGTAAGTCTGGACATTGACCAATCAGCCGGCCTGAGTACAGCTACAATCAGTGTCTGTGTGTTTGTGTTTCTGTGCATGTATTTTTCTGTTGCCTGGGTTTGTGTGTGTGAGTGAGCAGCTTGTCTTTCAGAGCAGGCAATTATTGTTACCTATGTTTGTGTTTGTTTGTGTGTGTGTGTGTGTGCATCTGGATTGTGTCTGTGAGTATTTCTGTGCGTGTATGTGTGAGCACTTTGTGTTTCTGTGCATGTATTTTGGTTACCTGGGTTTGTGTGTGTGCGCATGTGTGCGTCATCTGGATTGTGTCTATCTGAATATTTCTGTGTGTGTGTGTGTGTGTGTGTGGGCGTGCATGTGTGACACAGAACATGTAGTGATTTTTCATTGTAACAGAACTGATATTAGAGTGGTCTCTCTCCCTCCTCCTCATTCATCATTCTGATGTAACTGGGTCCCTCTCTTCTCGCGCTCCATCTCTCCCTCCCTCCCTCTCTCTTCTGACTCTCCATCTCTCCCTCCCTCCCTCTCTCACTCTCCATCTTTCCCTCTCTCTCTTCTCGCTCTCTAACTCTCTGTCTCTGCCCACTGCAGCTCTCTCTCTCCCTCGAGTACAGGGGAGATTGAGGAGTCATTTGCAGACCCATCTGCAGACCTGCACTTTCACACATTTTACCACCACATGAGAATATGTACTCTGAGTATGGATTTGACATTTTTAACAACCCCCACAGACTATACACATATCAAAATATTTACCTAAATATTAATACTTTATGGGTGGCACGGATGGTGCAGTGGGTATCACTGCCGCCTCACAGCAAGGAGGTCCTGGGTTCGAATCCCCGTCGGCCGGGGCCTCTGTGTGTGGAGTTTGCATGTTCTCCCCGTGTTTGCGTGGGTTTCCTCCGGGTACTCCGGTTTCCTCCCACAGTCCAAAGACATGCAGGTTAGGCTGATTAGAGAGTCTGAATTGCCCATGGGTTTGAGTGTGTGAGTGAATGGTGTGTGTGCCCTGCGATGGACTGGCGACCTGTCCAGGGTGTATTCCTGCCTTTCGCCCAATGTATGCTGGGATAGGCTCCAGCCCCCCTGCGACCCTGTTCAGGATAAGCGGGTAAAGATAATGGATGGATGGATGGATGGATGGATTCATACTTTATTCAACATTACGATTGTGAAATTGTGTCTGGTAAGAAAGTTCACAGACATAGGAGATACTCTAATATATTTAACACGTTTGACGTCTTTTAGTCGTTGTTTTTAGTGTCCAGTTTAAATAGTGAGGGTGGAGTGCAGATAAAGCCAGAGCCGCAGTAGTGTCCCTGGTGCGTGGACGAGCTCCGGGGTGTGATCTGTGACGCGTTTTTAGCTGCTGCACCTCTGAGAAGATTGAGCACTTTGCAGTAAGGAGTCGTATCGGTCTGTCTCTCCCTGCGAGGTGCGTGTGTGAACTTTGCTGTGCAGGGCTGGGGGAAAGACCGTTCAGAGGCCTCTGACGCCCCCCTGCGCTGTCCGTAACTGCACAACAGCGCACTAGAAACTGTTGTCACAGCCTCCCACAAAGCATTTCAGTGTCTTTTAAATTCATTTCTATTCATTGAAATGTAACTTAAATATACATTGGGATTTTCCACTGCTGTAACCACAACCAAATTCAAACGAATTTACAGGCTGTAGCATTCAAAATGGCCATTTACAGAACATCATCGTTCACCAGTGGGGATGCTCGCATCTGTATTGTTGTGGTTATGGTTATAGGTCTTGGTGTGGCTTTAAGACTGACTGTGGTACCATTGGGGGGGGGGGGGGGGGGGTGTGGTTCCCCCCTTTCCCAGGGATGCCATGGGCAGTTCCTATCCTGGCTCAGTGACATGAGCGAGCACTCGTGCGATAATGACACAATTACCCTGATGGCCGAACGTTTGGCAGGGACGGTCACGGCTCAGTGACCAAGCCTCTATGGCGGTTCTCGCAGGGAAGCCGGGTGTGGATAATTCCATTAACCGCACCCTGCTGGACTGCAGGAGATCCGGGCTGGGGGGGGGGCTGGGTTGGGGGAAAGTTTTGGATAATGAGCCACTGAAATATACAGGCCTGTCACCCCCTCAGATTACCACTGGCTCTTATACTAAAACTGCTGCAGCTCAGATAGTTAAAATGAAATGTGTGTTCAGCACACATGGCAGGTGTGTGTGTGTGTGTGTGTGTGTGTGTGTGTGTGTGTGTGTGTGTGTGTGTGTGTGTGTGTGTGTGTGTGCGCATGTATATGTGTGCGTGTGTGTGTATCTGTTTGTGTGATAGTGCACTTTGTACTGACACCTCCCCACCAGAGACATTAGCTGCACTGAAGCCACTTCTCCTTACTAGACCAACTACAACAGCTGACCCGTGTTTGACAGTAATTGGCAAATATAATTAGTCGGTATATAATTAGTACTGGTGAGACAGACAAAGGCTATTGTAATCTGTCCAGATTAATTATGGTTGTGTTTTTTTGGCTACCTAAATTGAAAATAAGTCTAACTCAAAGCCACATTAAGCCCGCATACAGAGCTTGTATTCTGTCCATCTTGTACACTGCAGATTCTTTGTATAATTTAGATGATTTTGTTTTTGTCTCTGTTCTCCCAGCTGGTCCTATGGGGTGCTCTTATGGGAGATCTTCACCCTGGGGGGGTCCCCGTACCCAGGCATCCCCGTAGAGGAGCTTTTCAAACTGCTGAAGGAGGGCCACCGCATGGACAAACCCGCCAACTGCACCCACGAGCTGTAAGTGTCCCATCCCTCTCGGCTAGAAACCCACCAACTGCCCATCTCACAAGGCTGCAAATCCATCAACTGCACCCACAAGCTGTGATTGTCTCATCCCACAAGGGTCCACTGTCTACAGGCAGTGCAGAAAAATCACGAAACACCTGGGTAAATGAGGTAGGACAGGTACAGGCAAAACAGAAGCCGTGGAACAGGTGTGGCTCATCCATTAATGAAGCGAAAGACATCCCAGCATGCAGAGCATAGTAATTCTGGACCAGCATTGGTTCCCTAGTTGTAGTGTAGCTGCTTCACGACTGAAAGAGAATCACAGTGTGATTTTAGAAGAGGGTGACTGCTGATGTACATTTGACTGGAGCTTTAGTGCCCAGGACACCTGAACTTGCTCTTTTTATAGAATATTCCGGAATGTTTTCCAGCCGACCTTCTCGTGGAAGAGGCAATTTGTGTTCAATTTGTGTTCTAAACTTCAGCCCGTCAGTGTTAACAGGATTTCCCCGCTGCAGGTACATGATTATGCGGGAGTGTTGGCACGCTGTACCTTCCCAGAGACCCACCTTCCGACAGCTGGTGGAGGACCACGACCGTGTCCTCTCGATGACCTCCACAGACGTAAGTACACCAGCCGTTGTTTTGGCTGTTTTGGATGGGTCTGGTGTGTTTGGATGCGTGTAATATGTTTTGGGCAAGTGTAGCGTGTTTCAGGCAAGTTCCAGTGTTTTGCCTGAGCTTAGTTCAGTTTTGGCTGACGGCGACAGTGTTGTGTTTCTTTGTTTCCCGGCAGGAGTACCTGGACCTGTCTGTGCCATTTGAACAGTATTCCCCCACCTGCCAGGACTCCAACAGCACCTGCTCCTCCGGAGACGACTCGGTCTTCGCCCACGACCCCCTGCCGGACGAGCCCTGCCTGGCCAAAGAGCACCAGAGCAACGGGGTACTCAGGACACAGACCTGAGGAGGACACAGCACACGCCCCAAGATCCTCTCCTCTTCTTCCCCTGTTCCAGCAGGAGAACCGGGACGAACGCTGTACTCCAGAACAATCGACAGCTTGTAGAACCTCATGTTCTGTGGTCCAGGTTTTGATTATTATTATTTTTTACTGTGTGAAGCTGGGAGGGACCACTCAGCTTGAAGGTGTTCTTCATCCAAACCCGCTCTGAATCAAGGATTCACTTCCTTATGTTAGTTTTTTGTTTTTTTCTGACACTTATGTGGTCACTTCAACGCCGTTCTGTGCCTACCAAACGCAAAGGACAGAGAGGATGTCCGTTGGGAAGAGGGGAGTGGACACTGTTGCCATGGACAGTTTGATTCCCTTGTGACCTCTCCAGAGAAAATAGGCCAGTCTCAATCTAGTTACACCCGGTTTTACGGACCCACAGGGAGAAAGCCCTCCATATGGAGATATGCAATATCGGGGCCCAGTGTCAAGCACAGGGGTGCGGCTTCCCCCCCTAGACTTTTCCCCAAATTATCAGCCAATGAAGGAACTAAGAGCACCAGAGTGGGAGTTTCATCATTCTGCTACCTGGAATCCATTGTGATTGGCTGGTCACTCAGTAAACACAATGTGATTGGTTGGTCACTCAGTAAACACAATGTGATTGGCTGGTCACTCCGTAAACACAATCTGTTTGGCCAGTCACTCAGTAAACAGAAATGTGACTGGTCGGTTACTCGGTAGCCACACAGCTTGTGCTGGCTGTAGTCTTAATGTGTCGCTAAGATGAACACACTTTTTTGAAAGTCCTTCATGAGAGTTGCAGTTGTAGTTCTTGCCATCAGACATTACATGGTCATATTGGGAGGCTTAAAAGCAAAAGTAAATTAATTTTTGTTTTTGTGTATTATCTGAAAAAAGTTTCTATTGTAAATATATAAATACAAATATGTATCATAATGCTGTAAGCAGGAGTGTACTTAAAAGAAATATACATTTTTTGAAAATTTTGAAAATCCAAACATTGCAATCTAGGATATACTGTTGTGATCATATCATTTAATCTTTTGAAGTTTATTTGAGTAATTAACATGTATATTTGTAATTTATTTATAGACTTAACATATCTGTTCAAAGGGTTTAAAAAGCTAGTTTAGGATATTTGGTACTGTAAACGACTTGAGTTTTTCAGATTTTAATTTTATAACTTATTAACAAAAGAAATGAGGCAGGATCTTTTCTCAACCTTCAAATTGGCCAAGTCCGATTTTGATTTTTTTTTTTTGTTTACAGTTGAAAGAATGTATGAAAAAGAAATGGGAAAATTATTTTAGATGCATAATTGTGTCGTAGTTTATACACAGATATATGTGAAACTATACACATTTAGTCCTGGATTGCGGTGGTGAATTATTTAACAGCACCACAGCAGCCTGCAAATAGGGCAATGACAGCAATTACTCAGAAACAAGGCCATTGACCTTTAACCTTTAACAGGAACCTCCAATGAAACCACCAGATACTTCCACAGATCCCCCACCCCTCGTTTAACAATCTAGCTGCTACCCAATAGTATTTCTCCTAGATATGAAGGAATGCATTGTGGATACACTTCCTGAAAGTGAATTTCACAAAGCAAAAAACAAAAAACTCTGAATTGTGTTTTTTTTTAATGTATGTTTTTTTTCCAGTTTTGTTTTGTATGCATTGTCTTAATGAACAGTTCTAAAATGCCAGTGCACCACAAAGGGGGTGTGTGTAGACTGTAATATTTTTTTTATTATTATGATTTTTTTAAATCTCAGATCCAGGTAATGCACTGTCCCATCAGAGGCTGCCAGGACAGAATCCCTTTGCACAAGTGCATTGTGGGAATCGTGGCCAAATATTCCTCAGTCTCTCCACAGCTGTCCCTGGTTGACATGAGGCGAAGGTTTAAAATGTTAACGGGCTCTATAATTAGTGACAATTGCAAAAGGGAATGGTGTAGGATTACCTAGTGGCATGTAACAGCAAAATGTGTCTTGCTGCTAAAATGCGGGTAACTGCTAATTCAGCGTTCCATGGCAGTTACTTCAATTTACATTATGCTTCCGCTTGTCGGATAATTGGCCCATTTTATTTGTCTCTAAAGTGCCTGGAACTTGTCAAAAATTAGGGGAGGGGAGTGTAGTTAATTTAAGATTAACTTCATTTGAATGTATCAAATATCTACGGTTGCCAAACAAGGGGGTCTTAGAAGACCTGGTGTTTTTTTTTTAAGAATCTGAAAAGAATAGGCACTTGTGGAGTATGATTTGGATTGGATGTTGATGTATTTTGACTTTGTTCTTCCAAGTTGGGTAAAAGCTTTCCCTATGGTGAGAGTGTTTTTATTCGTTCTGTGTTTTCCTTGCGAGGAGCCAGCTGAAAGGCAACACAGACAGGCATTGTGTCGTGTAGCCCTGGCTTGTGTAGTCTTTATGGAGCTTTCGCTCCTGTGGCGGGTAATAGGGACTTCTGCTATCTGATGGCTCGGCCTGGTTTGACCTTTGAACCTTCCCTGGCTGACCAAGGGGTGCCTTTTCTTGTGTTCGCTTCTACTACTGATGGTCATCCAATATGTTTCTTAAGTAACAAAGCAGAGATGGTGGTGTGCGTCTATTCAAATCTGAATGAAGATCCACCGCACACATTGTTATTTATTGTAATGTATTTATAATGATTCTGGTTTTATAAAGAGGGAACTGTGATTCCACACCCACAGTTTTTTTTTTTTTTTTTTTACCTTGGTAGAAAAAGCTGAATTTCAGACGGATTGAGTCGGCATTCCGAGGTACGCCAAGTAGCTTATCAGCAGGGGGACTCCCAGAAAGAGTGCCAGTCGAACTCTTATAGTACTCCAGAACTTCTCCTCTCCTAGATTGGAATGCTTAACCATCATTCTTCCAGCCAGTTATCCTTATTTTCTCTTGTTTTAAGTATCTTGATAGTACCATGAAGCTCTTACTAGAAGAAAACATAATTTATAGTTGGAAATTACATAAGTGATTGTTGTACATTGAGTAAGTAGATTTTATATAGCTGTGTGATTTGTTTTTGTTTTTTTGTAAAATTATAGAAAGGAAAGTTCTCCTTTACAGTATTTTCTTAACAAAACTCATTACAGTACATGCATTCCAGCTACCTATTCCTGGCGTTTAAAATGAAATTGCATACAGGTATGTGAGCAAATTTTCAAAAGAATTAAGACTAGATATCTATATAATTTATTTTTTTCTCAATATTCTTTTTTTTTTCATTTGTAACAGAAATGTAGAAAAGGCTGACTAATCTAATCATTTGATATGTAGAACTTTTTGTAGAATTCTTAACGGTTCTCCTCTGTGTTTGGACCCTTCGGACGCAGTGTTCTGGTACATTCCGCTACACAACACCCCGCGCATTGTCACCCCAGACTGGGTGAACAGATTTTTTATTTTCATATCAGTCGCTGTGCCTGACAAAAAACTATGCTGTTGAAAAGTTTTTTTCAATAAACACATAACAAACCACACTCACTATCTGTTCATTTATTTTGTGTGTGTATGTGATTGTGTGTGTGTAATTTATATTTACGTATTTTATGTATTATTTGATAGAGATATCAAAATAGAGGTATACAATGCATAGTGGTTTTAAAGTCATCAGGAATGCAATATCACAGAAAGTAATATATTTATACTGTATATTACTGATATGTTCTGGATGCTGAATTACTAATTAAGACTTAAGACATCATATGCTTTCATGCACGTGTTTATGTTCAGAAGATTGCATCATCATCAAAAGCATCATCAATCTTCCCTTTAAAAAAAAAAATGTAGTATTACTTTGTATTAATAGGCCATACTTAATAAACATGAGATTTTGAAAAGGTATGAAACAATAGGACACAATTTTAACACCCAGTTTGATAATCACAACACACTACTGCACTAATCTTTCTAATAATTCAAATCGTGAAATATCTTGCAAATATTGTATTTGTGAAATAGCATGATTGAATACCTCCCAAACCAGGGTAGGGGGAACTCTGAAGGGGATACAATGACGAAGACGGCTTCATAACTTTATAAAATATGCAGTAACTGCTCAGTGTGCCTCCAGGATTTAATTAAGCCATTAACATTCATTACACATATGTTTTGATATGTTTTAAAATATGGCAGAAGGTTTGGTCTTTAGCGCATATTCAAAATAAAAGATGATAAATCCTTGCAGAGCCCCTAATGGGACCCCCGGTGAGCATGGGGCCTGGGGCCGCATGCAGACCTCCAGGCTCTGCTATTGCTCTCTAATGATGCAAATCTAAAATAATGCCTATAGTGAATATCTACATTTTTACTCGATGTAAAAGGTACTAACTGAAACTTTGATAAAAATGACTTTTATACTTTATTTTATAGGGTAATTTGATAGGGTTTGATCTGATCTATGAAGAACTGCCCTGCATTTAAGTTCTGCTTTGTTAGGACATGAGAGCTCTGAATCTCAATATCTCAATTCTACTCAGAATCCGGATAGAACCTTATAAAATTGATTATATATGTGTCTTATGTAAATAAAAATTGCACACAGGGGCCAAACACAAAATGTCATCCAATGCTCATGACTGGTTATAAATGCAAGGAGTTGAATGTGTTGCAAGTGTCTTGGGATCAGAGAAATGCATAGTTCATCCATTTCTATATTACGAGACAAAAACTTCAACAGGACCGTGTAGTGATTCTATAATGATTCTGTGTTTCCGTCAACCTGAAGCTCAACAAGGAGTGGGTTGTCACATCAACATTTTATTTAAACCCCATTATGAACTCTTTGAAACCAAGTTGCCATTTTGTGACTTGAGTAAGCTTTCTACAGTTCACTTTAGTGGTGTATATGCAAATATTTATATAATTCTAGACAGGCATGCACATATCAAAGAAGATCAGTTACGGTATCACACACCAAATCGCTGGACTGCAACTGGAATGCACAAATAAAATAATAATGTAACCATGTGTAACTTTTTGTATAAAAAAAATACACACCATGTATTGTGCGGCCATACCTCCTAATGTGTTTGTATATTTCCATCGTTTCCGCTGGGTAAATAAGTGCTTTTCTGTGACAGCAGGTAAACTGTGGGTCCCTTTCCTGTTTGTGGAGTGTAATTTGGGCTCCAGAGGCTGGGGGTGGGACAGTGGGGGTCTGTGTGTGTTTTTCGGGGGCTTGGCTTCGGTCCTGTCTGACGTGTGTCCCGACTGGAACATCCTGCCCCCTCCCTGCATGGCTTGCCCGCTGAACCGGCTCATTCACAGGGTCCTGTGAGGGGGGCTTGTTTCGCTCTAAAATGGCCACTTCTTTCCAGGTGTTTATGGAGCCGTCGCCCCACCAAACCCCCCCTCCCCGACAACCTCAATCAAAGAGTGAGCAGGTACTGCACTCCACCAAGTGGACAAACTCAGACCTAAAAGGTGCCCCATTGCCATGTTAAAGGGGCGGCGGTTTATAAGTAATTCCTCGTCAGTGGAGACAGATTGTTTCGCATGCGCTTCATGGCACCCTTTGACAGTTTGAAAGCAGAAGCAGCTGGTTTTTTACAGTATAAAGTTAGAGTTTCGTACCACATTTAATTTGAGTTGAAGTTGAAGTAGGAATTTACAGTCTAGGCCCAGTGGTTTCTTTAATTGCAGCTTCCACCTTTTGTCTGGAAGTTACTGCAGTGACAAGACACAGCATATGGATGTGGGCTCCTTGATGTCAACACTCAAAAACACTAGATTTTTGTCTTGATGCAATCCTCAGCTTGAAGCCTAAAATGCTTCCAAAGCAGAGTTACTGAATTAGCTAGATAACTGCACTGAGTAAAACCCACAAAGCAGGATTACTAAATTAGCTGGATAAAAGCACTGAGTAAAACCCACAAAGCAGGTTTACTGGGTTAACTGTAGGTTTTACTTTGTGCAGTTATCCAGCTAAATTAGTAATCCTGCTTTGTGGAACAGAGCCCAGCAAACTCAGTCATCCTGCTTTCTGAAACAGGGCCCAGCTAACTCAGTAATCCTGCTTTCTGAAACAGGGCCCAGATAACTCAATAATCCTGCTTTGTGAAACAGGGCCCAGCTAACTCAGTAATCCTGCTTTGTGGAACAGGGCCCAGCTAATTCAGTAATCCTGCTTTGTGAAACAGGCTCCAGTTTCTATAGTCCTGTGCCCCTTAATTCCACAACCAGCGGTGCTAGCTTTAGCTATGTAGTCATTTGGCACTGACTCATAGGATTGAAAAAGCAGGTATGAGAATCGCATGGAAAACATGCTTTTCTGACACATGAAATGGCACAATGCACTCATTTCAGGGCAAAAACAACCATGCTTGTGTTTCCTTTGGAAACTGTACTTTACTGAGATGCAAATGAGCACTTTGATTTTTTTTCAGGATGTTAAGGGCACTGGAGGTTTTGGGTTTTGGACTGGGTGGTCTCCTGGTTTGGGTTACCCCACAGGGTGTGGCCACAGAGGTGCTGAAGGGCCAAACCATCGCTGGGAGAGAGGAGAACACTTAGCTGCTGTTAGCATGGTGATGTCATCAGATTCCCTTCCACTGAGAGGAGGAGACTGGACAGACTGGACACACGCCTAAACCTACTCCACATAGACACGTCTACTGAACCATACCTGAGTGTGTGTGTGTGTGTGTGTGTGTGTGTGTACATGAGTGTGTATGTGTGTGGGGTGTGCATATATGCATATGGGAAACAGGCGTATATTACATATTTTGACACTTGTAGGCGATTTAATCTTTAGAAAGATTTTACATTTCACATTTAAATTTTCCCTGGATTGCTCATTTCACTGGTAGATCATCTGCATTTTCACAATGTTCAATTCACAATGAACACAACAGTACACATTTTCACATTGGAAAATAGCAATACGATTAGTTTTCAGTTTATTGATAACCTTAATTGCCGGCAACTGACAAGATATAGATATTTACCATGAACAATACAATACAAATAAAACTACAAAATAAGAAATAATAAAATAGAAAATTACACAAAAATAAATAGTAACTGCAGTAACAATGTATTAATATATCCAATCTAAAAATCCTCTTTAGTAAAAGAAAAGTAGGAGGGAATCACAATGCATGTTGCATATAGCACCTTATATAGTTTGTTTCTTTTTGCGCTTTTGCACCTCTCAGCAGAACTCATCAGTCAGAGCAGAAACAGAAACATCTGTTAACTGCTGATCACTGTCCTACCCAGAGCCAAGCGGAGCTGGATATTTCAGGGAACGTTCTATATTCCCCTTAGTAAACAACCCAAAGAATTTCCTGACCAGAAAAGACGGTTGTAAACAGACCAAAAATGGAGGTCCACAGCGCTGGTCTCCCAAACCGGGCGACCTCACCCAAGCGCCGAAGGCACGGCCACATTAGCGGCTGTGGCGGGAGGGAGAGAGGGAGGGAGGGAAACCGCTTGAAGCGCTGCCAAGCTGGGCTTTCGCCGTCCCCGCTTTTACTCAGAAAACCGCCCAAGCTGCGGCGGCTCCGTGTTTACGAAAGTCCCTGTTCGGCAGAAAGTAAAATAATTATTAGTTCCAATCTGGTTTGGAAGCAAAAAAAAAAAAAAAAGCGCAAAAAGAGTGGGGTTGCGTAGTTTTTAATCTGTGAAATTTAACCCTGTAGTAGGGTGGGAGGTCACAAATTTGTGATTTCCGAACATTCTAGCACTGATGTAACGATCACTGCTGGTGTTCTACAACACTGACATGAAAAAAAAAACTTACAGAAAAGCCCACTCTTCAACGGGCCAATGTTATGTTACGAGAATGCGAGACGGAAAAATATATAAACCATCATCGCATGGTACGAGAAGGCTTGATTTGTTTACCGACAGTCTGTCGCAAAAGTTCACTGCAGTTTAGTTAAAAAAAAGGGGGGGGAGGATTCTTGCAAAGCTTTGTTCCGTGTGCTTCAACCCAGTTCGGGTCAGCTTTGTTTGTGCAGACAAAAAGACGTGCCACACAGGCCCACAAACGCCAGTGTACATAACCATGGCAGATTAGGGGGGTTGTTGGAATGGAAGAAATTGTGTGTAGACATGGTGCCCAAATCATATAACCACTGTGATACTTATATCTACTGGGATAACACAGGAAACGGATTCCTTTACCCAACGTGCCCAACATGCAAAACACTTTAAACTGCATTTACATTGTATGAAAAGTTCTATACAAATAAAGTTTGATTGATTGATTGAACCCATTTTGTTTTGGACTGGCAGAAAGTTCACATGCCCAACAAGAGGCCAGAGAAGTACGTGTGTTCATCTGATACACTATCCCAGCATAGCCAGTGCCTGACCATTTCCCACACTAACAGACATGCTGGAGATAGCTAGTGTCAATCAATCTCTCCCTGACAAACCAGCGGTAACCTTTCAGGACCTCGACTGGATCTGTTTACGGCTCGTTTTTTTCCTGGTCAGGACATTCCTCCGCTTGTTTACGGAGTGGTAGTCCTGCCAGAGCAGGAGAAGGCCTCCTCTGTGAGGGAGGAGAGAAGATCTCCCACGAGGATCTGTGTCCAGTAAGATAATGAGGTGGTAACTGAAGAGGTTCCTCCTGGCACCCATTTAGGGCTGCCAGAATTAGGATGTGTGAAAACCGGACAACGTGCAGAGCCAGAAGCCTAATCAAGAATGAGGTGGAGAGCTATTGGACCTGACGGCAGACTGGAGGGGTGGGGGCATGGATGCTATCATTATCGGAAGCCTTCATGGACTGGGGTGGGGGCAATTTGAATGGGTCACAGAACCACAGGGGTGATTAAAACATGATTGAGACTGTATTTCAAACTGTACATTTCTTTTAATTTGGCTACTCAGACCAGACATTATATTGTCCGTTCAGGACCACAAACTGGACCTGAAACAAATAACTGCACATTCGCCATGGAGACACACAGAGCACTACTGACCACTGGCCAGATTGTACCCTTCCTAACCCTACTGGGATAGAACCTATTGGGTTTCCACCACCTTGACAGTGTCATCAAATGACATGCCCAGACTTCTGCTAGCAATGCTACGGCTATATTGGCCTGTGCATGTGGCAAGTACCTTTGCAACTCAACCACTAGGGGGCGCTTAAATAAGTGAAGGACTAAAGGCTCGCTCAGTCTGGGCTGCCTTGGAAGAAGGATTGAGTAATTAACTGTCAATCAAAGAATGTAACTACTTTTAGTCACGTTATCCTAGCATTTTGGAAGTATATTCATTTTAATTTGGCCATTTCTAATGAAAGCCACAAGATCATAAAACGACATATGTTGTGATTTTAAAACTCTTGATTTAAGTCATTAGAAAAATAAATGGGGTTATGGCAACCTTAGTTTAGCCACAGGTTATATGAGATGTAATAAGCTCAAGATCAGCAGAAGCTCAGTGTAAGTAAATCAGTAAGTAAACCTTATTGTCACTGTACAAGTACAACTAAATGTCGTTTGGAGCAAGCCTGTAGATGCCCAATTAAATATAAAAAGACCATAAGGTATAAAACTATAAACACGAGATACAAGCAATAGTAAATATAGTAAGAGCTAAAATACCGTACACATGAAGAAAATATTGCTCAGAACAGATTAGTTGCAACAATAAATATGTGAATAAATAAATAGAGAACAATCAAACAGTCACAGTAATTGTTAGGTATTACCCTTAAATTGAAAATTGTCTCAGATTTCAGCCAGATTATGCACTGAGAATTAGACATGTCCTGTTATGACATGTCTTCCTGATCTTTGCTTTTCACATTTTTCCTTCATGTTTAAGATATTCCTATCTTCTCCACTAGAGGGCATATCAAGGTGAGATTGGGTGATCACATATTCTTTCTTTTGGAATGGATTCCATTACACTTTTTTAAAAAGTCCTGCATATTTACCATTCACATTGAGGTGTGCTCTTAAAACTCAATCATAAAACTCAAAATGGTATATTCAGTTGATCACCCAATGGTGATTAGATTTACACATGGAAGTCAAGTAGACAAACTGTGTGTACAAGTGGTAATTTTATCCGCTTCTATGGGCTAGATTTAATTATTTTTCTGTGATTGACAGAAGCTGAACCTATAAATTAACATCATTTTGGTAATGTAAATTACTGTTAGTTTTGTAAAAGAGAATAGTTTTACCACATATTTTCAGTTGGCAGTTGGGTGGGTGTGTGCAGCTTCTTCATCCCACCAGACTGCCTGTAGAGCTCTTAAACGTACTGAGCCAAAATATGCAAAATATGACAGATTTTCATTTTAAATGTTTCGCCCAAGGTTGTTTAGTTGTTTACTCTGTCTCTTTTATGGACAGCTGTTTGTGAAGAGAGTTTAAAAAGATGCTACCCTCAAGTGCACCAGCCGCAAAGGAGACCTGGACTCCTGTCAAAAAACACAATTAGTCATTTTCCAAATGTTTAGGCACAGTAGCGGGGACCAGTTTAAACATTAACTTTTCCCAACACAGCGTTCGCTATGTGCCTGCAGCATGCTAAAAGAGCAGAAGTTTTGAGCTGCCAGTCTATCTGCAGGTCCCAAACAAGAGGGGAGGGGAGCAGCAGCGGAGCAGAGGCCAAAGATTCGCTTATTTATTCCAGAGCTGATCAGAACACACTGCGATGACTAAAATACTTATACAGTAAATAAATTAGTCATCCTCCAGCATAGCTCAGGGTCACTTCACCTCTCTCACTTTATTTTCTATTTTCTCGCCCATTCTGAAATTATACCTCATTGCAGGCATTTGGGAAAAGTTTAAGGCAGTGGAGTAGTCATGGTAATGAGCATGTGGGGTATCATACTGTATCTGCATTCCTGCAATTCTGCGGAACACCAGAGAAATTAGACGTCCCACACACACTCTATCTCAGAAATGAAGGTACAAAACGCGCCTAAAAAGATACAAATGTCTTTGCTGGGGCGGCACCCTATGTACATATATATTGCTGGCACAGTACAATTTTAATGAATTTGTAGCTTTTTTGCTTGAAAAACGTCTTAATTTGTACCCAAAGGAGACATTACCCTCTTGCAGGGTACATTTTGGAAATCTGATCCTTGTACCTTCACTGTCACCTCATTTCTGAGCATGCAGTGTAAAAATGCAGGTAGGTTCTTGTTCAAACCTGGCTAAAATGCTTGTTTGTACAGCAGCTGAGGGTTTCAGACACGAGCTCCGTGTTGAAGTGTTTATCTAGGGGAAATGGCACCCTCTGCACCCGATGCTCTTTGCGTTTCCATGAAAAGCCGTTGGGCCTGTTTCAGCGCGGCGCTCCCGCTGATTCTGTATTCACTGAGGGGACGTTCTTTTCTCCACCGCTGCCCAAGCAGTGAGCAGGGCCGGGCTCATCTCCAGGGCCAATAAGAGCCATCCCCACACTCTGGCTGCAGTGTATGAGGCGGAGAGGGGGAATATTACAGAAAAAATGGGGGTGCATTCCAGTACTCTGTGATTAGAAGGTATGCAGGAAGTCAACATCAGCATTTGTAAAAGTTGACTTAATTAAAAAAAGAATTATTCATCAAATAAATTGCATTCCACTCAAACCCAGCTGTCTTAAAATTAACAATAAAAAATTATAATCGTCATCATTAAGACAGCTGGAATCCAAATCTTTAAATTAATATGGAATGTTCACTGTTTCTGAATAAAAACAATTAATAATAATTTAAAAAGCGCTTTACACTGCAGGAACATGAATTACGGGTGGAACCAGAAGCAGAATGCACAGGGGTTCTCCAGGAACAGGCTTGGGAACCTCTGGGTTCCATCGTGTGCCTTTCCATGGGGACAGAACTCTGGTGTTAACAGAGAACGGCTGTACCATAATCTGTCAATAAGAGGAGGACGTGCAACATCAGTTATTCATAAAATAACATGAGCTATTAAATAATCATGTTGCCAGATCTGTTTTTAGTTTGAACAGTATTTTTTTCCACACTTTGAGTCAACAAAAACCATGCATGCAACAGATGAATGCAGTCTACTCATGACAAGATTATTTTTTATGAATTTATGGATTAGATAATGTTCATCGTTAAGGGATTGAATTGCCACAGATGGGGTTTCAGCTGTGTCTTGCAGTCACGCTACAGAACCAGCACAGTAATCGTAACTAAAGTACCAGTGCCATTTGAGAGCAGTGCCATGGAGAGCAGTGTGTGTGCTGGTTTTTATTCCAGCCTTGATTATACTGAACACATTTTACAATTATTTGCTGAATTAGGGCAGTAGATTTGCACAAAATGTACATTCAGTGAAATGTGTTATTTGCATGGTCTAAATAACAACTGTTGGTAATATTCTGTGCTTTAATGCAGTTAAATGTCTATGGCTGAATGAGTAATTGGAATCAATTAAGGCAGCATTGATTGGTCGGAATGAGAACCTGCAAAGACACGGCCCTCTGACACCACAGCTATAGCACCTGTACAGGAGGATCGGTGTTCGTTCAGCGGGTCAGAGGCACTGCATGCCCTGTGTGCCAGTGAAGCCAGTGATTAATCTGAGGCAGCCGTCTCGTCTCTCTCTTTGTGCGTTTGGAATCGAGCTGTTTATTCCGCCGGCTTTGATGTGTCGACCAGGCTGGCCCACCTTAATGGTTTTCAGGGAACATTCATCCACTGGTGAAAATCCAGCTTCAATTACCTGGAACAAATTGCCCGGGCACGTTGCAAAGGAGGCCGATAAGTCAGATGTGTTCTGAGCTGTGGAAGCAGACCGTGCAAGAGCCACACAGCTGCCTCCGCTCTCATTTAACCCTCTCCTTACAAACAAACGCTCCGCTCTCATTTAAACCTCTCCTTACAAACAAACGCTCCGCTCTCATTTAAACCTCTCCTTACAAACAAACTCTCCGCTCTCATTTAAACCTCCCCTTACAAACAAACGCTCCGGGCTCAATCCAATCGCTTGTTTTTCACCCCTTTTTTATTTTTCTTGATCCTGACCCGGAACTCAATCAAGGTCCGCAATCTTTACGGACATTCCAACCCGTTAAATGTTCCTTCCAGGAGCGAGAAGTAGAAGTTAGGAACTCCCAATCTTTCCTTTGAGCAAGGAAATATCAGCGTATCCTTTGCAGAAGTATTTTTTCAGAAAGTCTGACGTACACTCAGTGAGCACTTTGTTGGCAGCAACTGAATGCATGAAAGCATGCAGATGTGATCAAGAGGTACAGCTGTTTTTCAAACCAAATGTCAGAATGGGGAAGAAATGTGATCTAAGTGACTTTGACCATGGAATGATTGTTGGTGCTAGACAGGGTGGTTTGAGTACCTCAGAAACTGCTGATCACCTGTGATTTTCACGCACAACAGTCTCTATAGTTTATGGAGAATGGTGCAAAAAATAAAAATCATCCAGTGAGCAGCACTTCTGCGGGCAAAAATGCTTGAGAACTCAGAGGAGAAGGGCCAGACTGGTCGAAGCTGACAGGAAAGTGACAGTAACGCAAATAACCATGCATTACAACAGTGGTATGCAGAAGAGCATCTCTGAACATTTCAAACCTCTAAATGGATAGGCTACAGCAGCAGAAGACTTAAGTCTAAAAAATAGGTAAATAAATACCTAATAAAATATATAAACCACGTCTGTAACTGACGTGGTTTCGAACTGCCATTTGAAGGAGCAAGGGCATTCCATTTGCCAAATTTACATATTCTCAATTTCCCTGCCTTTATTTATTTTCATTGGCTCTTTCTAGCCTCCCCCAATGGGTGGAGCTAGGAGTAGAAAAAAAAGCAAGGTAAATGAATTAGTGATTGGAATGAGCCCACTCCTGTCCTGTGACGTTTTCTGCAACAGTATTACACTTATTTTGTTTAGTTTAATGGCAGTAGGTACACAGTAAAGGGTGCATTAGTGCCACCCACTGGTCTGGAGTGTGGACTGGAGAGACCAATAGTTTTACAGACTTTTTATCAACATTAAGTTCCTCCCTTATTTTTGGCAAATTATTTAACTGCAGTGGATCTGTGAAGTTTGGCCTTCAAACCCTTCAGTGTATTTATAGCGCCGCTGATTGGTTTGTTTTCAACCAACCAGAATACAGGACTCCCTCCTCCGTAAGTCCCACCTGAAGACCCCTGAGCCAATGTCACCCCCTGGGCAGGTAAAGGGCGAGGCTCCTGCCTACCTGAGGTCCTCACCCAGCATCCTCCAATCAGCAACTCTACTTACTTATAACCTTGTTGGTCAGGTGCAGGGGGAAAAAACACCTGAATTTATCAGGTAAATGTTTATCGAACAGGCTAGTTTAAAAACCACCAAAACAAAGTGTATGGATCATAAAGTATAAAGTTTGAAGCAGGAAATGGCAGCAATATGGTAGTGACTCCAGGCAAATTAGAATATTCTTCTAAAATTACGAACACAGAACAGCAGGGAACTGGAGCTCAATTCCAGGTAAATTCTTCCCCAAAGTATTTATTTAAACTGCCAGTCATCGGTAGACACATTGTTTACATTGTTGACACTTCAAAAAACAACAGCCACTGACAGCCTTACATATTTCCTCTGCAACATATACTGTACATTTGGAATAAAATTTCCCCCTTTTCCTATCAAAACCTTCTCCGTCACAGCTGCCAGCACTCTTGCTGTTCCTTGGCAGCTGTATTTGCTGCCTCTTTGAAATAAATCCTTAATCACTGTTAATCACTCTGAATATTACTATAAGGCAAAAGATTTAGGGTTACAAAAACACACTAAAGCTTAGTCCTGGACTAATTTGAGTTTTCTATGCAGAATCTCCATTGAAAATGTAGTCTAGTCTTTAATTTAGTCTAAGCCTAAATCTGTGAAACTGGCCCATAAAGATGTAAGTAAGGTCCATTATACTTTTCAAAATGAGTCATGAAGAAAGTAGAGCTGATTGTTTTGGTGACTGCACACCGGGGGTCAGAGAGTGTAGCGTTTGCATTGTGCAGTAATGTCCACTCTGAAGTGCTCGAGGTGAAAAGTGATGTGTTTTGTGTGAAGCCTGCCAGCTGTGTTTGTGAAACCTGTTTGAGATCTTAGCTCTCTCACACTGTGTGCAAACACGCAGCGTTTCTCCCTGATGAGGTTGGATCAGCCGTCAGCCTGTGTCCAGGGTGTACTGCATAGCATACATTTTTAACACATCGTTCATTCACACAGCTGGGTGCGTACCTACGCTTCTCACCTGGGCTTTGACCTTATGACCTTACGACCTCCTCCTGTCAACCTTTCTCCCCCAACACTGTCCCATAAGGCGGACTCATGTGCTGAGATGACCTCATCTCACCATTATTTTGATTTGTTTCCTCTACTTTTAGTCTTTTTTTTGCGTCTTTATAGCGCCCTGCTTTGATATTTGGCCCACTTGGTTACGCCTTGAGACTGTGTTTTATGTACAGAGAAACTGGGGCCTGCATACTGAAGCAGGATTACCACTACTGAGTTAGCTGGGCCCTGTTTCACAAAGCAGGATTACTGAGTTAGTTGGGCTCTGTTTTACAGAGTAGGATTATTGAGTTAGCTGGGGCCTGTATCACAAAGCAGGATGACTGAGTTAGCGGGGCTCTGTTTCACAAAGCAGGATTATTGAGTCAGCTGGGCCCTGTTTCACAAAGCAGGATTACTGAGTTTGCTGGGCCCTGTTTCAGAATAAAACCCAGAACAGAGTTCTAGTTTTGGAAGTGAACGTATTCCAGCTAACTCAGTAATCCCACTTCGTGATATATCCCCCAGGTCCCTAGACTGACAAGTTCCTAAACAAAGTAAACATGTGTCCCATTAAAATCTGCACTGGCCATTATTGCTGTGCTTGTATGTTGTCCTTGCCATTCAGAGGTTGGTTCAAGCTGTATTCACTGGAGTAAAAGAGCTTTTGGGTTTAACCCCCACCCCACCCCCTCCCTGAGAGGACGAGGCGTGTATTCGGTGAATGTTGATCCGCGGGGAAGCAGCGTGGTAATTGGGAATCGATCCGGGCCGGAATGCGGGAAGGCCGGACGCGGGACGCTGATCCCGTGTGTTTGCGGAGCGCTGAATTCCTGTAACTGGAGAGCAGAATGCCGCTGCTGTTACTGAGCCAAATTGGTGATTTGCTCAACGTACCCCCCCTCCCCTCCACAACCCCCCCAGAACACACTCAGGGGTCAAGTGAAGCTTCTCAACAGGTGCAGAAAGACAAGCCCTGTTCTCATTGTCCTATCACCCCAACCCACTCCAAACTCATCCAGCCCCATAATAACCCTCACAAATAGACCTGGAGATATCGAGACCAAAGAGAGTGTTGTTTTGTTTTGTTTCAAAGTCAAAACACAGGTTCCTCCATAAGACCTCTGCATTGACCCCTCTCCCGGTTAGAAATGATCAGTCAACAAATAAGAAAAATGGAACCAGCGATTCAGAGGCAATATGAGAATAAAGCCATTTCATCTCCTCAATTCTGTGGAATGACATGATTCTGTACTTTGTCTGATTCTGAGGTTACATTCTTCTGGATAAAAAATTTAATATCAGCTGCAACATTTTTTCCCAGACAGTGCAGGATTACTTGTAGATCTCAAGACACCTCACAGTTTAGATCTCTCAACGTCAAATCACTTTAAAATTCACATTATGCCCCTAACCACAGCTCTCCACTTTACTGCCACTCTTTTTCTTCCATCAGGCCCCTGATCTACTGTACTGAACTCTCCTGTACTGATCTACTGCACTGAACTCTCCTGTACTGATCTACTGCACTGAACTCTCCTGTACTGATCTACTGTACTGAACTCTCCTGTACTGATCTACTGCACTGAACTCTCCAGTACTGATCTACTGTACTGAACTCTCCTGTACTGATCTACTGCACTGAACTCTCCTGTACTGATCTACTGCACTGAACTACTGTACTGAACTCTCCTCTAGTGATCTACTGCACTGAACTACTGTGCTGATCTACTGCACTGAACTCTCCTGTAGTGATCTACTGCACTGAACTACTGTGCTGATCTACTGCACTGAACTCTCCTGTAGTGATCTACTACACTGAACTACTGTGCTGATCTACTGCACTGATCTACTGTGCTGATCTACTGTACTGAACTCTCCTGTACTGATCTACTGTACTGAAGTCTCCTGTACTGATCTACTGTACTGAACTCTCCTGTACTGATCTACTGTACTGAAGTCTCCTGTACTGATCTACTGTACTGAACTCTCCTGTAGTGATCTACTGTACTGAACTCTCCTGTACTGATCTACTGTACTGAACTACTGTGCTGATCTACTGTACTCTCCTGTACTGATCTACTGTACTGAACTCTCCTGTATTGATCTACTGTACTGAACTCTCCTGTACTGAACTACTGCACTGAACTCTCCTCTACTGAACTACTGCACTGAACTCTCCGCTACTGAACTACTACACTGAACTCTCTTGTACTGAACTACTGCACTGAACTGTCTTGTATTGAACGACTGTATTGAACTCTCCTGCACTGATCTACTGCACTGAACTACTGTGCTGATCTCACCTGTGCTGAACTACTGTAATGAACTCTCCTCTGAAGGTACATTTACATGAGGCCTTTGAAGGTTTTTCAGCCATTCCAAGCTGTCATCTTTTGATCATGAATCCAAACTACTTGTAGAAAAACAGCTTCAAATATGTGTTTGGGTGTGTATACTCACTGCATGGCACTTCTAACCCCCTACAATCAACACCTGCATCCCACACACACACATGTATACACACTTCAATCACAGCTGCTCTCATACACACAAGCACACACAGAAACACTTATCACACACATGCACCATTTCACACAAGCGGGCACACACACATACACATATTGTCTCACACACACACACACACACACACACACACTTTCTCACAGGGATTGAGGAACAGGTGTGCTTAAATCCTCGCTAATCCCCCTCGTTATCACGTTAACCCTTTAAACTCCGCCCCCTCCCACAGCATGGGTCCCTCCCACCCATAAATCACCATTCCCAGAGACTCTTAATGAATAATTCATCAACAGAGAAACAGAGGCAGTCTCAGGGTCATTCAGCTGGGTTCAAGCCCAACACAAATCTTTCCGTTTGCAGTGTATTCAGCTGTCCTTGGAAACTGTATTCAATACATTTCCAGCACTAAACGCAAATGTATCAATGTAGGAATCCATGATACAGTATACTTGTTATACTGGTTGTGTTGTCAGGAACTGTTGAAATGCTGAAAATGATGAACCCTTGTGAAGTTGTGAGGTCTCAAATATATGATTAGAAAGTTCTCAACTGAACATTCTAATGATGATGTAACAATCAGTGCTGATAATGGAAAGCAATGGGGTTCTAGAACACTGACTTGCACAGTAGAACTTTGAAAAAACATTCCAAAACCAAACCTACTCATCAAACAGTTAAGCACGCTCATGTGACTGTGTACAAACTCTCAGGCACCTTGTCCTGACCGTGGAGGGGTGATATGTCTCAGGGATGTGTTGTCGAAAGTCAGGAACGGGGTTCGCAGAGAGAGAACCGGGGAAAGCGTCCTCAAAGGCCTTCTTGTTTCATCCACCCCGTCCTAAACGAGCAAAACAAATTGGTAAATTACAGTTTGGGGAGGGCGCACAGAGAACCCCGCTGGGGTGGGGACAGCAGAAGCCCCTCATTCAGCATTCCGGGCCGGGCCAGATCTCCCAGGGTCGTAACTCAGGAGCGCGCGGACGTTCGCCGAAAGCTTCGTCCGTCCCGGCAGGAACCGTGAAAGGGCCACCGCATGTCGCCCGCGCCCCCTTCTCCCCGACAACGGTTGCCGAGCGGGGGAGACCCAGCCGGGCGTGGTCAATAGGCCCCATTCAGCCGCGACTTCCTGAGAGCCGGACCGAGAGAGGGAGCGATGTGGGGAAAGTGTTTTTTTGGGGTGTTGGGGGGTGGGGGGGGGTGGGGGGCTACCTCCTTCCTGTTTATGTGGGCCCCTGCCAACTTGCCTGTCACATGACTGCAAATTCATCCATGGCCCCCCCTCAATAGCGGGTCCTAGCCCCAGCTCTATACAGCTCCCAGTCACTCCAACAACAAGCCCCACATCTGGCACTAACCCCCCTGGCCTCCCCATCCGGCACCTGCTGCCCTGGTAATCTGGGTAATCTGGCCACAGGTCTCCTGGCCCTTACAGAGCCCCCTCAGTGAGGATAACTCATTCATCATTCAGGCAGAAGGGAAACGGCGGAGTTAGCACTGTAATCCACTGTACGTCACTCCAGCACACTGTCATTAACACAACATCAATTAAAGAGGGGTGTGGTCTTCTACAGCACTAATGAGAGATGGGCGTGGCCCGACCTGCCATATGATCGGTCTAAACTCGGTCTAAACAAAGGAACCTGGGGAATGTCTTACCTGTCATCTGTCACCTCTGAGGGAAAATGTGATGAAGCAGAGAGGTGACATTTTCTTTCAGGATGAGAAATAACACTGGGGCACAAATTAATATGTGTGCAGAGGGACACCCCTGCTATCTCTCAATGAACAACTTTCCCTAAAGTACTATTTCATTATATGTACATTGTACATAGAAATAACAGACAGCCCTGATATGAATCAGCCAGCCAGTCTTTATTCTCATACATTGTCAGGCTGTCATACAGACACAATGGACATTTTGTGAAAGGAAGTTAAAACTACGTCAGTCAGTTGATGATGAACATGATTCTTGATCCTAAATAGGTGATAAAGGCAAACTTCCAGCAAATAGTATGATTAAAAGTATCCCTCAATAACCACAAAAATGTAGTCTACAGGAGAAAATTCTACAGAAAGATCTACTGGAATGTAGCATAACATAAAGGAGCTCGATTAATTCTATATTTGTCCTTAACTTTGACTTTGATTCTGCAATGCAAGTGTTAATTTCTTCCGTCATAAATGTTGACTGAATCTTTGCCCTGTAACCTTCAATGTCACTCAAGCAAAATAGAGTTTTGAATGCAAACTGAAACTGAGTAGAACAGCACAAAACAACTTTGAACTCTGGAATGAATACATGCTTTCTTAATGTCCTTGTGGGGTACTGGCATGGATTTCACGCTTCTCTCAGACTCCGGGCCAAAAGATGGTACACATATCTAGTCTTGTTAGTAGAACACTGTCAGTAGAATTATCTAAAATACTGTGATCAGCATGTCTGACAGAGAGGCAGCTCTTTTGAAATCCTCTGAAGTTTCTTCATGACGTTTTTTAAAGCTGCTGCCCAAGGGGCTTTGGGGGGGGGGGGGGGTTGCAGCATTGAGGGTAGATGTAGATCATGAAGACAAGCAGAAGAACATGGAGCATCTCAAAATTATTTCAGCCACTCACTGGATGGTAGACTTCTCAGGTCAGACAGGGGTCTAAAGCACACAACCATGAGTTACCACAGGACTGTAAACTTCTCAGGACAAACAGAGGTCTAAAACATACAATCATGCGTTACCCACAATTACTGTAGACTTTTCAGGTAAAACACAGGTCTAAAACTTACAACCATGACTAATCTACAGAATTGTAGACCTCTCAGATCAGATAAAGGTATAAAACATACAAACATGAGTTACCCTCATAACTGTAGACTTCTCAGGTCAGACAGAGGTCTGTGTGGAGTGTGGGGTTCTTTCCAAGGTACATAGACAATGTTGCCAGTACTTCATAGGAACATTATGAATGCATGTATTCATTCTAGAGGTTGTGCATTTTGGTTTTGTTTTGTTTTACTGTGTCCCATTTTATATGAAAAACCGTCTCTTACTTGAGTGATACTGAATTATAAAGTAGTACACTGACTTAGGTCTAGACAAAACAAAGTCAACATAGGCCAAATCAAATTTGTTCTAAATTTTGACAAGACAGGAGTGGACCTATTAAGACATAGGTCTGAAATGTATCAGCCTTTGTCCTTAATTTGCTCTAAATTAAATGCAAGGGAGTTATTGTAACATATTGGCCAGCTCATGTCATAAACACTGAGAACTCAAATCCAGCACATTGCAAGGAAGAATCCAGATTGTCTCATGATTGACAGGCAGGGATCTCCCAAAGTGTTGTGGGACACAGTCAGAAGGCATGTTTCTCCACTAGGCACTGCCCACAGGCCACCATCTGATGTAACTTTATTGGACAGTGACTGAAACTTAAGAAGGTTCTGTGGGATAAGCCTGTTGGCATCTAAACATTTGAAAATCATTTTCTCAGTCAGTCCATTGTTGTAAATGGTAACCATCTGGGATGAACCAGACTGGGGGTGTTATGAGTTATGTCCTCTTGTGAGCATCCTGGCAGCTCTAACTGGATGTGTTTGAGTGTCTGTCAGCTCCTGCCTTTAAAGACTGAAGGCATTAAAGCACAATGAGGCATGGGTGATCAACACCAGCCATCCATTCGTCAGTTCCCAGGATCATTGCGACCGGCAGAGAAGATCCCCGCGTCCCTTTCAATACCATCCGTCTGCTGTAAATTATAATCATCCAGCTTCAGCTGATCAATGCAATAGATTCCTTACCCAAAAAAAGCTTTTTTTTCCTATTTTGGCAGCCACCCTTTTCTACTCCCTCCTCTACCTCTGTTCCAGTCCAATCTGCTCACCCCAAGGATACTTTCCCTAATATTTTCCTAATCTGGACAGCATACTTAGACCATACGCCTGTGTTTTAGACCCTACGTCTTCTCTTTCAATCCGGGCCAAATTCCTGCCACCCTAAAAACAGTCTTGATTTGTTCTTAAAACACCTTGACAAATCCCAGGCCCAAACAAAACCCCCTGTTGTTAGAAGGTGTTCTATCAAATGAGCTGCTTGAACGTTTTCCATCAGGTTTCAGGTAGCACCAGAGCACAAATAGCTTTTGTCTGTGTAACAACCTCCCATATGTCTGTAGATGCTGGTCATGAGCATGTTATGTTATAGCTTTTAGACCATTGCACTGCCTTCGGCACCTCAGCTGGTTCAAGTAGAACTTGACATCCAGGATGCACTTTGTAACAGAAGGCAGGGCGTTCCTCAGGGACCCGCGCTCGGCCCGGTGAGATTCTCCCTCTGGGAGAACGCTGCATCACTGTGCCAGTGACACATTTATTATACCAGAAACAAAATGGAAACCTGCTCTGGCACCACTGAGTATCTGCCTGCTGAACTGTACACTGGGCATATAAACCCTATTAAAACAACTCCATTGATCCAAAACCAGGGGCTCCAAACACTGGGGTATAGGGTCACAAAGGGGCCTCAAAAAGCAGAAAGAAATATTGCAGGTAATATGATGAGTATTTGAATTACAAAATATGAATAGGCCAGGCAATAGGTACATGTCTTTTAACGTCATGATATAGAATGACATCATGATTTATACATTCCATCGTGTAATAAATAGTCTAAATTGCATGGCATGGTGGACTATTAAGGTGAGGTCCTCAGCCAGAGGGTGGCAATTTTTGTGGGGTCTTGAGATGATAAAGCTTGTGAAGTCCTTCTCTAAAGAGTTTAAAATGAGTGAGTGGAGACCAGAGGGGTACTGGCCTGGGAGGGGGACAAGGGGAGGGGTGTGTGGGGGGGGCTCCATCTGTTGTGGGCCTGAGACCACAGGCCGCAGGAGGACCTGGGCTGTTAGCCCACTGCTCCTTCAGGGTGACCTTTGACCTCTCCCTGCAGAACCTCACAGCCCCCAGGAGCAGCTCAGAGAGGAATAAGGAAGCTGGTGCTGACTCCATCTGTTCCCCACTTTGAGTAGACCGAGCCCAAGCTCACCCCCTCCCCTCCACTCCACTCCACACGCAAACGGACACATACAGCAGGCAGACTGGCCTCCCGTGAAGATAACTCCGCAGCTGGTACACTGGCTCATCCATCCATCCATCCATCATCAAAACTGTTTATTCCTGGACAGTGTTGTCTATGTGTGTGTGTGGGGGGGGGGGGGGGGGGTTGTTGGGGGCCAGAGCATATCCCAGCATACACTGGGGGAACGGGAGGATTACACCCTGCATAGGTCGCCAATCCATCATAAGGCACACACACCATTAGCTGGCATACGTGATTCACAAAAATAATCAATAAGACGCAAAAAAAGGCAGTATACACCAGGACAGTAGCTCACTGAAAAAAAGGGCCTGCACAGGTGTAAAAATGAAACTTGTCCCACCCCCGTCCCGACCCAATCTTCAGGTAAACTTTTTCCTTATCATAAAACTCCACTCATGGCACACAATATAAACCACATTGAAATTTCATGCCAAATTGGAATAAAATGAATGGCTAAGAATTGGCTTCAAAAACACATTTTGCCTAAATGTACAAATACAGAACCGAATGATACAAAATTATTTTCTCTCAGTTATGGGTCCTGTGCTTTTGTGTTTTTGTAAACTGACACCTGGAACATAGTGGGTCAGTATAAATGACTGAAATCTAAAGGGAAGTGCCACCGGAAAATGTGCAGTTCAGTTATACATAATCTGTATGTATTCTGAATGAATGTATTCTTAAAGTTAAATAATATCTGATTCCTCAAAAAGTAAACCTGACCCAAAATGAACCCAATGCATGCCTTTGGGTCCTGCCAGGCTCCAGACAGGTATTTTGAAACACAAACACGGTAATAACTCTCCAAAATACAGTCACACCATCTCTGCCGTTGATTTTTCCACAGAGAGAAGTGGGTCCGTCGGATCATAAATGATGCAAACGAAGCGTGTGGCCAAACCTCCGTTCTGAAGCAGAATCCCAAGACAGAACGCATATTCCATCACTCTATATTTATATTATGCACGTATATTTACGCATATTTAGCTGCAGCACTTTGATAAAAGCCTGGCAGCTGAGGGCAGTAATTCTAGCGAAAGCAAATACCAGTAATTTTCCGTGTGTGCTGTGGCCCTGCTTCTCGGAATAAGGCTAAATTAGGGGGTTGGTCTCTGGGTTTGGGTAATCATAATAGCAATAAACCAGAATGTAATATTGCTTGGTGACGCTCAAGACATTCCTGGCTGTGTTGCAGGGAGTGCCAAGGCACAGGATGTGTAGCCGTTTTTCAGAAAGAGGACGGGGCGGGCAGGAGGGGGGTGGTAACACGACCTTGGCACGGGTCCTTTGCGGTGTTCGCTGTGCGTCCCGGCAAACACCATCGCCTTGGCAACCGTCCATTGGAGAGTGGCGGGGCAAGGCGGGGCAGGGCAGTGCCCTTCAAAGGAGCTCCCCAACCTGCCGGCCCCACCCATGCAATGCTGAGCAGGAGGAGGGAGGGGGATTAGCGTGCAGAGGCCATTTTGGGCGGGAGCCGGTAACCTTCGGCCAAGGTGAGTGTGGCCCTCATAGGACCTCGTCTACCCATCTGTCCTGCCCAAATAAAGAGCACTGGCACAGAGTAGACCTGCACCAGATATCGTATATCATCAAGATATGAACATGCAAGATAAACACATTCCTTAGTATTTACTTATATTGATTTGATTTGGCTGTTCAATTTGTTCAATAAAAGCATGTTGGAAATAATGTTTTCTTTTCATTCAGTGGGCATAGTCTATTCAGTGTCTGGGGCCTATTTAGCAATGTATCTAAAGCAGAAAGACATTAGAATTGTGCACATTTATGTAGACAATATTTATTTTATTTATTGCAAGTCATATCATCATCGCAATATTAAACATTATCGCATATCACAGATTTTCCTCATATCGTGCAGCCCTAGCACAGGGGAGGGGCTACCTGGGACCTGCACACCGGACTGTTCACCCCAAAATAAAACCACACCCAGCTTGGTTCAGAGAACCACTTTCTCTCCCTTGGGCCCTTCCTCTCTGTGAGTAATACAGTCCACAGCTGCTTGTGCATACTCAAACCCCTTTACTATGCATACTCAAACCCCTTTACTGTGCATACTCAACCCCTGTACTGTGCATACTCACACTCCTGTACTGTGCATACTCCAACCCCTTTACTGTGCATACTCAAACCCCTTTACTGTGCATACTCAAACCCCTTTACTGCGTACTCAAACTCCTGTACTGTGTACTCAAACCCCTTTACTGTTCATGCTCAATCCATGGTCCGCTCTTCTTTCATTCCCATATTCCTTTTTTACAGTATTCTCAGGTCTATGTCCCTCCCGTGGTAATGGGGTTTACAGGGAGAATGTGCGCTTCAGCTCCAGGGAATGTGATACTGACTAAGAGAAGCGAAGAATAAATTGGTTTTACAGTCCATCAGTGCTGTGGACACACAGCTCTTAAAGCTCCCTCTTTCCCTCTTGCCCAGCTTCTCTCTCTCTCTCTCTCTCTCTCTCTCTCTGTCATTCCCTCTCCCTCCCTCCCTCTCTCCCAACCTCTCCATCTCTCCCTCCTTCCCTCCCACTCTCAATCTCTCTCCCAGATTATCCTGCTCTCTCTCCTTCTCTCTCTGTTTTTCTCCATCTCGCTCTCCATCCCAGCTTCTCTCCCCCTCCCACTGTCAGACCCTTTGTAATACCCTAACAGTGGTGTGGGACTCTCTCACCTGCAGCACACATTGTACTGGGGAAAAAATGCATTTAATAATGGATTGAGTAGCGTTAAATCACACTGTAGAAGAACATTTTCTCATATTCACAAATCTTCAAATAACTTCTTGCTGCCCTCTAGAGGAGACTAGTATATTGCAGGATAATATCCTTCTAACACACCTCCTGTGAATTAAGTGCTGAAATTACTACTAATTATGAATATTAAATATTATATAATTAAATATTATATAATGTAATATTAAATGAATTGAATTGGCGATTACAGGACACATTTGCGTGACATCAGTCATGATTTTTGAAAATACTCAAATTCGTGATTACAGAATGCAAGCTGTCAGTAAGCCCTTTCTAACCCTCTTTCTGAGCCGTTCGTGCCTCTGGGACATTACATGCACAGATAATTTGTTTATTATTCTGACCGTATTGAAACCACACTGGAGGTAGGCGAGGAGCCCGACGCAGTGAGGCAGGGATTTGTGCGTGTTTACTATGCGACGCTCGGCCTGTTACAGGATGTGAAAACAGCGCTCGGAACAGATGGGAAACAAACCGAACGGTCAACAGTTACAGCAGCTTCCACCACGCAGAGTAAGCACAGGAATCTGAGCTGAAACTGATATAATCATCACAAATAAACACTGCACAGCCTTTAGCTAACTACAGATATTACCTAAAAGGTTTTGGAGTTTGCAGTGACTACATAATATGATTACACCATCAAACTTATGCTGAGCATATTACTGTTATTATTTTATTTTTTATTTTTTTCACAAGCTTTGTCTCGCTTTCCGTACACATCTTTGTGTCTGTCCCTGAATATTTCATTTTGAATGGATGAATTTTCAGTACAGTATCATTATTAAGTATGATCTGCTGATTAATAATAATAATGATAATGAATGAAATAATTGTGTTACTTAGCGAAGGCCTTTATCTAAATTGACTTACTTGATTAGACTAATCAGGGGCCAATCCCCCCTGAAGCAATGTGGGGTTAAGGGCCTTACTCAAGGGCCCAACAGATGTGCAGATCTTATCGTGGCTACACCGGGACTTGAACCACCAACCTTCCAGGTCCCTGTAATAAAGAAACCTATGCCTTTGTGTCTTCTGTGATTAAGGCTACTAATATGATATCTGAAATATCTCCGAAATATGTTTCAGTTGGAGAAAAATGTTTTATCAATTGTATACACCATAATGTTCAGTGGCTACTGTGCCTTGCAGGTTAGGGATCTCTCTCATTTACATGTTTAATCTGGGGAAAGGTCTGCGCTTATGGAACGGGGTGTCCTTGTAACGCGTCTCCTTCACAAGGTTGTCCAGGCCATGCTGGAGCCAGCAGCAGATGTGCAGCCAAAGAGGGCCTTCCAAACAGCGGAATGTGCCTGTAAAAACCCGGGATTAGGAGGAGGACGTGAGCATTACCACGGCAACCTGCATCTGCCACTGACACACACCAGCCCGCCGAGTCACACAAACAGAAGGGTGTGCTTAGGACAAATTCAGAACTTGTTCTCATAGTTACAGCATCCATTTCCACTTTTAGTTCAAAAATTAAAAAATGAATCCCCAAATATGGTATGATAATGGATATCTTATCTACGTTTTGATATTTGTGTGTAAAATGGTGGTGGACATTGACGTAAGGTTGATATAGTCAGAAGAAAAGATTATTCCCAAAATAATTTTTCATTTCTCCAGATAAGCTAAAGAAATTACAAACTTTTCTAAAGCTAAAGCCTAGATTCCAGTCAAAGCCAGTTGACTGGTCTTAAAATGTACTTAGGGAGTCATGTGCCCTTACAATCAATACCAACAGCCTGGTTTACATTCATTTTGACTCAGTTTTTCAGAAGAGACGTCTCAGAGGTGGCCTTGCCAACGTTGTTTTTGGGGCTAAAGCAGTTCTGCCAGAGCTGCCAGCACAGTCCTTTACATCAGCCCAAGATCCCTGGTTAGCATGGTAAAGGGCGATTAATACCCCAAAATTTTGGGTATTAATAATCACGAGGGAACACTCGGCTGAGGTCAGCCATTTTAAGTGACTCTTCCCCAGACAGAGCACTCCATAAACACTCACACACATTGCTGCGATTATAACAGCCTGTATCCACTTGGTGACACATCCCTGTGGTAACCCTTATGGAAAGTAGCGCCACTAAACCTCTTGTTGCGTATATGCTGTTGTTTGTGCAGGGTATGGAGCCTTCTCTCCTGTTCCCTGACACTAACGGTTAACAGACTGGCAAAGTGTCACACCCTCTGACTGCCATGTCATCAATAGACCAGGAGGGAATTTCACAAAGCAGAATTACTGTGCTAGCTGGATACATTTGCAAAGTAAATCCCGGAACCCTTGCAAAACTGGAACTAGGACTGAAGCAAAAACAGCTATTCCAGGTTTTACTCAGAATTTATCCAGCCAACTTTGTAATTCTGCTTTGTGATAAACCTCCCAGGGTCAAATACGTAATTGCTTTGGATTGAAATACTTTTATACATTTTACTGAGCTTGTCTGGTGTATCGGAACCAAAAAGTGCAAACCCTGCCTTCTCATCCTCTGGGTTGGCTCAATTGCACCAGGCAAGATCTATCAAGCACAAAAAAATATTTTAATCCAAAACAATGACATTTGATCCACGTCTGTTCATCACACTATAAAAGGGGAAAACTGATTTTAACACCCTGTTTGCATGAAGGGCGAGGGTGCAGATTCTGGCATACTGTAGTACATTAAATAGTACACAGTATAGTACAGAGATTTGAGATATTAATCTGAGCAGACATCTGTTGAGCACATCCATCTGTTCACCCTCTTTGGCCAGAACGATCACAAAAACTTGTGTCAAAAGAAAATGTGTATTTACAAGAATCATAGTGCAGAATCCAACATATCATTCTCTCGAAAGTCAGCTATGTGCAGGAAATCCTTTTGTCAAGCAAAGGTCAGAGTTTGTATGTTTTGGAAACTTATAATAATAATTTAGTCAGTCTCAAAATGCTCCAACAGTTTAAAAATCATACCATTAAAACCGAATCTGTGTACATTTAACTTTTCTGGAGACGTTTTTGTTTTTCCAGATCCGCAGATCCGGTGTATTATTTTAAAAGGTTGATTTTTTATTTCTGGCGGCGGAAGCGCTGGTGCTGACCACATCGGCTGGCGTGTTGAGCGAACGTCATTGTCGTTGATGACGGGTCCGGTTGCCAGGGCGATGGCGGTCGCAGACGAGGCAGCGACCGCGCGGCATCGACAGCCGCCAGGAGCCATGGAAACAAGGCGGGAATAGGATGTGGTGTCGTGTTGTCCCGAAGACGACCCCAGTGAACACCTGCACTGCTCTTTTTTCCTTGAAGGAATGTTGGCTGCTAAAAAAAAGTTACCCGAGCGTAAATGCCACTTGCTCTTTGCTTACTTTCACGTGTCCATTATCAATCATGTAGAACACGGATAATATACGTGTGTTTCTCACCTGCACTAATCCCCTGTGTAATGGGGCGTGTTCAGAGGATGATTGATGTTAAGTGTAACCAAGGGGATGTGATCTTTATTTAGAACAACACAGCCACTTCTGTTTCCCTGTTTCTTTACACCAGGGTGAAGGATGGTGTATCTCAGACATCAATCACACAAACACAAAGTACACATGTGTGCATAACTCTCCATCCCAATGCTCTGATTTCAGAACAGCAATTCATCAGATAATCCAGGTTTGACACACACAGTATTTGTTGCTGAATTGATTTGTATGCACCCATTAGAGGTATTTGGGTCATAGCACTGTATTGCTCTACAAGCACTGATGCTCTGAGTAGCATTGTGTCACACACCCTAAATGTATGAATGGATTAGCTCCCCTTTACCTGCAAGCCTATACAGAATCCAACTAGGTCATCATAACCTGTGTGTTTGTATTAAGCTAAAGTATATACATGCAAAATTGACTGTGTACATCTCATTCTGGGATGGAGAGGCCCAGTCAAAAGGTAGTCAGAGTAATGCTGGGTAAATATTGCCATACTGAATGCAGGCATAGATTACATTTTCTGCAGTGCCAAATGCTGACGTTTGTGGAAACAAAGTGCAATACTACCCCCTGCTGGTAATACAGTTGTAGTCCAAGCTGCAGCCTGACTCTCCAGCCAGCCCACACAAGCGCTGAGTAACAGGAATTCTGTGATGAAGGGCAAACAAAAATGTATGCACAGTAGGCAACCTTATGAACAGCTTCCACTCACATACCTGGCAGGGCCACACTGTGCTGTGGTATGCCACCAACTTGGGGAGTCTCTCCATTCACAGTCTACTGCTGGTGTGGAAAAGGGCTCGATCCGGCTCACACGGGATCCATTACGGCTCTGGGCCCCTCTCTGAAGTCCCTGCGCAACAGCTGAGGGGCAGCCAAGTGTGAAGTGTTCAGATTAACAAACTTTAAAGACCATTTGTCCAACAGGCTGCATGTGTTAAATGTGTGATCTATCTCGAGGGGGATTTCAATCCATTTACAGCACTGGTAATGTGATTCTTAGCTGTGGGAGGTTTAAATTAAACATACACTTCCCGACATTATGGAGGAAGGGAAAGTTCTTCCACCGCGCCTAACGCCACCTCCTTTCACTCTGTGGCACACCAGCCGAGCTGCGCATTCACTGTGTTGGAGGACTTATTGCACAGTTGTTGCAAGCAGGGCAGCAGTCATCAGGTTGTTAGGGTTATTTCACTATCACAAACTGGCCTGAGCACGAAAGCCTGTTAAAATAGTTTTTTTTCCTTTAAACATTTTAATATGCATCTAGCCTAAATAGCAGCCATTGAGTTTCCTTTGGAGATTTGTCATGTTTTGTTTTTTCAGTTCTTCAATAAAGTTTGATTTACTGTGAATTCATGAAAATGATAATAAAAGTAAAGTTTAGGCTACTCGTAGCAGGCCACCCTATCAGAACCATCCAATCCATCCAGGATTATGTTCTCAGAAAAATGCTGGTCTAGGTATATTGGGTTATTTTTAGCACCGTTCCTGGAATGTTAACGTAAGAAACTAATGGAAATGTGCACACCTGAAATTGTGCACTCCACAAGTACCTTTACTCCTCTCTCCTAATGTAAACACAGTTTTATTACGGTAATTGATAAATGACTGGCATTTATATAGCGCCTTTATTCAAAGCACTGTACAATTTATGCTTCTCATTCACCCATTCACACACACACTCACACACCAACGGCGATTGGCTGCCATGCAAGGCACCAACCAGCTCGTCAGGAGCAATTAGGGATTAGGTGTCTTGCTCAGGGACACTTCAACACACCCTGGGCTGGATCGAACCGGCAACCCTCCGACTGCCAGACAACTGCTCTTACCGCTTGAGCCAATGTCTCCCGGTCTTATTCCTCAGGAAAACAATGGGCACTGAAGAATTATTACCATGTGTTCACTGTACAAACAGGTACAAAACATCACTACTGCAGAGCCGAAGTGGTATTGTGGCAAACTAGTATATATTAAAGGTACAATAGGTAATTTCTGACTTCTAACGGGCAAGAGAGGAATAGCAGCAACAAACACCTTCAAATCACAATAGTGTTTATCCCTCCCCCTTCTCTGTAAACGCGCTGACGTTGAAACACAATTGGCTGTGGCAATTAGAACCAATTTTCAACCAACGAGCTTGAATTATTGTACAGTTATACACTGATGTGTTTTGGGCCGTGAACTGTATATTTTGAAACCTGAATTTAAGGACTATAAACACAGGCAGAGGGTGAGTCAACATGTTTTTCAATGACAGGAAGGGATTTACACTGGTCTTGTAATAATGTTTTGACACAAAAATCTTACCTATTGTACCTTTAACTTTAACCAAAAACTGGAGAATGCACCTTGGACACTAGCTAGGGCAGGAGTACCCAATCATGTGCCATGGAGGGCCAAGAGAATGCAGGTTTTCATTCCAACCAATCACTACACCAGATGATTTCACTAATTAACACACCTTCAATCAGAGAAGAGGGAACTAATTACTGAATTCAGTAGGTGAAATGATTGGTTTCTTTGAATGAAAGCTTGCATACAGTCGGCCCTCCATGGCATTATGATTGGGTACCCCGGAGCTAGGGGAGAACTCGCTAGGCGGCGATAGTGCACCACGAACGTGGTGTAGAACATAATGAATTCCCGAGAAGAAGCACCGCCGCTTGTGCGTGACGTCACTGCCATTCTATCCAATAATATCACAGATGTCATAGTTTGAATCGACTTCAAGCGGTTGGTTTATGGACAGTAAAATAGAAGGTAAGCGCAATAATTTAGTTGTTTTCATTATTTTTTTTATATAAGATAGTTCGGTTCAAATAAACATTATTCATAATGTGAAAGTAGATGACTCGAAGTCCGCAGTACTTGCTAGCTCAGTTCATGCTACTAGTTAGTTTATTCTGAAGAAAAATGTGTGCTATGATGACACTAGAGAGCTAGCCAGCTAGCTAACGATAACTAACTGCCTTATCAATTGCTGCACTTGCTAGCTAGTTAACAGCTAGCTAATGCTTTTGAACTTTGTAATATAATCAGCTGTAAAATCAGATGCATAACTTTCACTGCTTTAATATGTTGGGTTATTGAATTCAGGTTTGCCACCAATGTAGCCAGTCTAGTGAACTGCTAACGTTAACGGTTTTATACAACGTAGAATGTTTATTTATTTAACTTGCGTATTAACTTCGCTCTAACTTACCTGTCCTTTCCTGCCACTGCTGTTTATCTTCAGAACCACAAAAAACGTACAGCCAAGCATCAAAAGTACGGTCGTTCATTATGACTACTCACGTCTCTAGTCTTAATAGCTATAATAAAAGCTTAGCAAAGTTGATTAAAACAAGGCTCACCAGGCCAAAATTTGTCCAGGTGAACATGGAATTGTGTCCTTTAAAATGGTTTCACTTCAGTTGACAGGTTAACAGGTTGTCTAATAACGTTAACGTTATAGCTGCAATCTTGATTAACATAAGATTACCCAATGTATTATTCTTGTAGAGATAATTTAATTCATGATGGCTGCAAGAAGAGGTTTCCAAGCCAATGGTGATAACACGGTAAGGCAGATTTCTTTTAATTTCGTTTTCCTGGTCTGGTTTTATCAGCACAAAGTTTCAAGACTTTAATGCAGAGGACAGTTGTTCTAATATAAGATGTTCCGGTTCTGTCATCTGGTTAGTCTGTGGTGAGACCAGCCGAGAGAGTGCCACTGAGAAATCTACAGAACGAGTTACTGGGTCAGCAACTGGCCTTGTCTGCAACTAAGGTGTTCAGTAAATCTCCTTTCAAAAAAAAGGTAAGAAGTGTAATTACTTATACTTTAACTGTTTTATTGCCATTCCATTTCAACTGAAATTAAGTGCATTGCAGCATCTCCAATTTATTTTTATTTTGGCTTAGGCGGTAAGAGCAATCTTCTGGCAGTCAGAGGGTTGCCGGTTCGATCTCACCCTGGGTGTGTCGAAGTGTCCCTGAGTAAGACACCTAACCCCCAAATGCTCCTGATGAGCTGGTTGGTGCCTTGCATGGCAGACAATCGCCGTTGGTGTGCGAGTGTGTGTAAGAATGGGTGAATGAGCATCAGTTGTACAGCGCTTTGGATAAAAGCACTATATAAATGCAGACAATTTACCATTTATTTAATTTTATGTGGTGGGAGGTAATGATGAGCAATGGAAATCCTGAAATTTTGAGTTTCATATGCTGCGGTGTACTTCATTTGAGTTGACACGGAATGGCCCATTTTCATAAACTTGATGCTGGTGTGTGGAACCCTTGTGATTACATCTCAATCTCATTCTCTCCACACAGGGTGAAACGGTCCAGGGGGAGGGGCTGCCGCACTGTTCACCTCTCTGCAGGGCGTCCAACGGCATAGCTCCCCTCATCGAAACGGCGCTCACCAAGGAGAACACTGCGGCCAATACAGCTAAGCGAGATGAGTCTGTTGCTCAGAAGGGCTGTCCTGATTCGCTCTTGGCTGATTTGATTGACAAGGGGGTTGAGCCCCAGACCAGGACCAGCTTTAGCTCAGTGCTGATACAATCGGACATGACCGGTACAGCGCTAACAGGAAATGCAGAGGACGTTTCTGGTATGGGGCTAACAGGACGTGCAGAGGAATGGGCAAACAGTGTCAGCGCACCGGACCAACAGGCTTCGGTGGGTTGTTTGAGTGACAGCTTGACCAGCTGCCAAACTCAAACCGCCACTGGGGACTCTGCTGTTGAGCCCTGCACTGATGGCAGAGCTGGGGAGGTAACGTTCAGATCCCTGCACTGTTCTGGGGTTGAGTTGGAGATCGCTGACACCTCTTCCCTTCCAGAAGAGTCTGTTGTGCTTTTGCCTGAACGTTCCGCAGACTTGTCCAGCTGCTGTTCATTTCAGAAAAACTGCAGTGGTCATCTGGACTTCTCCCAGCATGTGGGCCTGAATCCCAGTAACAAGTGTGAAGACCATGCTTACTGCCTCCAGAAACGAGGTGGCTCCTGTTTCAGAGATGCTCTTCTTCCGGAAGAGTGTTCAGAGAAGAGTGTTACTGCTGACCAATCGCAGGACAGCGCAGAGAAGGGCGTTACTGTTGACCAATCACAGGACAAGACGGAGAACAATGTCATTGCTGACCAATCTCAGGACTCTGTGACTGCTGACCAAATGCAGAATAAGGTAGAGCAGAGTCTTTCTGCTGACCAATCACAGGACAAGACAGAAAACTGTGTCCCTGCCCAAGCACAGGACACTACAGAGAAGAGTCTTGTAGCTGACCAATCACAGGGTATTGCAGAGAAGGGTCTTGCTGTTGACCAGTCACAGAGCACAGCAGTTCAGGGTCTTGTTGCTGAGTGCAGAGAGCATGATGCAGTTTTGCAGACGGGGGGCTCTGATGTCACCCCTGGGCACACTCAGGAGAGATACTCTGAAACCCCTTCCTGTGTGGAGACGGGAAGCCCAGCACTAGCCAAGACGTCCCGTCTGTGGCAGGAGGCCCCCGGGTGCCCCTGGAACACGGTAGACAGCCCTGTGGGGCCCCGAGGGAGCAGGCTGTGGATGGGCATCCTAGAGAGCCCCATGCCCCTACCACAACTCAACTCCACCCTGATTCAGCCCATACCGATCCCTACCACTGCCACATCCCAAACCAGGGAGCCTGATTCAGGGGTACTACCTACTCCTGCTAAGGGGGGTACTGGCCCGGAACTGGCCCCCCTGCAGACTAAGACCAGCTTTAGCTCAGTGCTGATACAATCGGACATTACCGGTACAGCGCTAACAGGAAATGCAGAGGACGTTTCTGGTATGGGGCTAACAGGACGTGCAGAGGAATGGGCAAACAGTGTCAGCGCACCGGACCAACAGGCTTCGGTGGGTTGTTTGAGTGACAGCTTGACCAGCTGCCAAACTCAAACCGCCACTGGGGACTCTGCTGTTGAGCCCTGCACTGATGGCAGAGCTGGGGAGGTAACGTTCAGATCCCTGCACTGTTCTGGGGTTGAGTTGGAGATCGCCGACACCTCTTCCCTTCCAGAAGAGTCTGTTGTGCTTTTGCCTGAACGTTCCGCAGACTTGTCCAGCTGCTGTTCATTTCAGAAAAACTGCAGTGGTCATCTGGACTTCTCCCAGCATGTGGGCCTGAATCCCAGTAACAAATCTGAAGACCATGCTTACTGCCTCCAGAAACGAGGTGGCTCCTGTTTCAGAGATGCTCTTCTTCCGGAAGAGTGTTCAGAGAAGAGTGTTACTGCTGACCAATCACAGGACAAGACGGAGAACATTGTCACTGCTGACCAATCTCGGGCCACTGTTACTGCTGACCAAATGCAGAATAAGGTAGAGCAGAGTCTTTCTGCTGACCAATCACAGGACAAGACAGAAAACTGTGTCCCTGCCCAAGCACAGGACACTACAGAGAAGAGTCTTGTAGCTGACCAATCACAGGGTATTGCAGAGAAGGGTCTTGCTGTTGACCTGTCACAGAGCACAGCAGTTCAGGGTCTTGTTGCTGAGTGCAGAGAGCATGATGCAGTTTTGCAGACGGGGGGCTCTGATGTCACCCCTGGGCACGGTCAGGAGAGATACTCTGAAACCCCTTCCTGTGTGGAGACGGGAAGCCCAGCACTGGCCAAGACATCCCGTCTGCGGCAGGGGGGCCCCAGGTGCCCCTGGGACACGGTAGACAGCCCTGTGGGGCCCCGAGGGAGCAGGCTGTGCATGGGCATCCTAGAGAGCCCCATGCCCCAACCACAACTCAACTCCACCCTGATTCAGCCCATACCGACCCCTACCACTGCCACATCCCAGACCAGGGAGCCTGATTCAGGGGTACTACCTACTCCTGCTCAGGGGGATATTGGCCCGGAACTGGCACCCCTGCAGACCCCTGGGGACCTAACAGACACCGAAACAGGGCCTCCCCAGGAGAACCTTGCGCCACAGACACCTGGACGCCTGACTGAAACCCAAACAGGGCCCCTGGGGCCACAAGCACCTGGACACCAGGCATGTACTAAGTCAGAGCCCCTACAGATGTTGGGGGCCCTTTGGACCCCTGGAGACTTGGCAGGCCCTCAGTCCGGCCCCCTGCAGGAACGGCTGCTCCAGATGGGGGCCCTGCTCCTTCGAGCCTCCCAGAACATGGCCCCTGCAGTGGAGCAGCACAGCGCCTCCACATGGACCAGCCCGGTAGCACTGGTGGAGCGCTCTGTTAACACCTCCGGCCTGTTCGAGCGCAGGAGGGAGGTCTCTGTGGCCGAGGCCAGCACCAGCACTGACTCCCTGCACTGGATGTGAGCCTGACTTTAACATATGCTGTGCATGTGTGTGTGTGTTGTACATTGTATAATACTGTCAGTATGATTGTATTGTATGCAGTGTGTGGATTGTATACAGTGTGTATGTTACTGTGTGTATGTTGTACACTGTGTATAATAGTCCCTCTCTCCCAGTGTGGCTCCTGAGGCAGTGGCGGGATGGTCTCGGAGGGATCTGGAACAGCGGTTCTTCTCCTCCATCACTATGGTGGAGGCTCTGTCCCAGCAGCTGGCCTCCGCCCAAACGCACACACACCACACACCCCCAATCTCCGAGCTCAGGGACCGGGTGGTGCAGACTGACCTTACAGAGCTCAGCCAGGTACAACATAATCACCATTACTGTACATACACAAACATGCATGCACACGCTTATACATACGCACATGTGTGTTTACAGGGTGTGATGTACAGAGAGCTGTGTGTGTGTTTATAAGGTGTGATGTACAGAGAGCTGTGTGTGTGTTTACAGGGTGTGATGTACAGAGAGCTGTGTGTGTGTGTTTATAAGGTGTGATGTACAGAGAGCTGTGTGTGTGTTTACAGGGTGTGATGTACAAAGAGCTGTGTGTGTGTGTGTGTGTGTGTGTGTGTGTGTGTGTGTTTATAGGGTGTGATGTACAGAGAGCTGTGTGTGTGTTTATAAGGTGTGATGTACAGAGAGCTGTGTGTGTGTTTACAGGGTGTGATGTACAAAGAGCTGTGTGTGTGTGTGTGTGTGTGTGTGTGTGTTTACAGGGTGTGATGTACAGAGAGCTGTGTGTGTGTGTGTGTGTGTGTGTGTTTACAGGGTGTGATGTACAGAGAGCTGTGTGTGTGTGTGTGTTCACAGGGTGTGCTGTACAGGGAGGTGTGTGTGTGTGTGTTAACAGGGTGTGATATACAGGGAGTTGTGTGTATGTGTGTGTGTGTGTTTACAGGGTGTGATGTACAGGGCGGTGTGTGTGTGTTTACAAGGTGTGATGTACAGAGAGCTGTGTGTGTGTGTTCACAGGGTGTGATGTACAGAGCTGTGTGTGTGTGTGTGTGTGTGTGTGTTCACAGGGTGTGATGTACAGAGAGCTGTGTGTGTGTGTTCACAGGGTGTGATGTACAGAGAGCTGTGTGTGTGTGTTCACAGGGTGTGATGTACAGGGAGCTGTGTGTGTGTGTTCACAGGGTGTGATGTACAGGGAGCTGTGTGTGTGTGTTCACAGGGTGTGATGTACAGGGAGCTGTGTGTGTGTGTTCACAGGGTGTGATGTACAGGGAGCTGTGTGTGTGTGTTCACAGGGTGTGATGTACAGGGAGCTGTGTGTGTGTGTTCACAGGGTGTGATGTACAGGGAGCTGTGTGTGTGTGTTCACAGGGTGTGATGTACAGGGAGCTGTGTGTGTGTGTTCACAGGGTGTGATGTACAGGGAGCTGTGTGTGTGTGTTCACAGGGTGTGATATACAGGGAGTTGTGTGTGTGTGTGTGTGTGTGTGTGTGTGTGTGTGTTTACAGGGTGTGATGTACTGGGAGGTGTGTGTGTGTGTTCACAGGGTGTGATGTACAGGGAGGTGTGTGTGTGTTCACAGGGTGTGATGTACTGAGAGCTGTGTGTGTGTGTTCACAGGGTGTGATGTACAGGGAGCTGTGTGTGAGAGCTCTGGAGAGGCTCAGGACCCTGGAACTCCAACAGGAGCAGCAGGAGCGCCTCCTGCAGGAGCTGAGGAGCAGCAGCACAGCCATGGTAGGGAGGGGCCTGTTCTCCTCACGCCCACTCTATTCACAGTGTGGGAAAAGTAGCAGAACATCTCCCTGTTCTCCCCTGGCAGGCTGCTATGGCTGCAGAAACGGAGCGAGCTCTTTCCAGTGTAAACGAAATGGGTCAAATGGCCAGTGAGGACCAGGACAGCATCTCCCAACAGGTAAGCTGTTGCCATAGTGACCTGTGAACTGTGACATCACTGCCCCCCATGAGAGATTAAATGTGAATGACACTGCCATGTTTTTTAAGCTACCTGCATTCTCGTGAATGATGCCAAAAAAAGCTTTTCCTAGAAAGTGTGTTTGTGCGTGTGTTAATGGACCGTGTTGGTGTGTGTGTGTGTGTGCAGATGTGCCGGATGAGGGCCCTGTACGGAAGGTTCCGGCAGGCTCATAGGAGGATGGAGGAGAGGGTGGAGCGATGCGAACAGGAGAAACTCCTCACGGAGCAGCAGAGGGAGGAGGCGCTCAGGACCAAGGAGGCGGTAAGAGCCCTCACCTCTGACCTCTTACCCCTGACCCCTCACCCCTGACATCTCAAGGAGTGAGAGGCTGCAGTCCAGGTCTGTAATGTCTGCACTGGCACTTTATTAGACAACGGGTGCTCACAGAATTAATGGAGGTCAATGGGGTTTTTCCAAAATGCTTTGCTAAATAGGTCATTTCTCCCACATTTGTAGTTGTCAGGACGCACTACAATTGCATTACAATCTGTAATGGTTTTGATAATCCAACGAAAATCTACTTTTAAACAGACTAACGCAGGTCAGATGCAAGCCACTCTGAGGTTCTTTTTTTATTATTATTTTTTTATTTTTATTTTTTACTTCTGCTGCTGTAGCCTCTCCACTTCGAGTTATGATGTGTTGTGTGTTCAGAGATGCTCTTCTGCATACCACTGTTGTGGTTATACTGTCACCTTCCTGTCAGCTTTGACCAATCTGGCCATTCTCCTCTGACGTCTCTCATTAACAAGGTGTTTCTGTCTGCAGCATTCTGTCTTGCACCACTTTGTGAATTCTAGAGACTGATGTGTGTGAAAATGCCACCCATACTCAAACCACCCTGTCTGCCACCAACAATCATTCCACGGTCAAAGTCACTTCTATCACATTTTTTCCCCATTCTGATGGTTGGTTAACTGAAGCTGCTGACCTGTATTTACATGATTCCCCTTGTGCACAAAAAAACAATGGGGGAAAAGCACCAGTTCAGTATCTTCCTATTCTGTAAAATCCAGTCGGGCCAGTGCCCTCATCCCTCATCCCTCATCCCTCATCCCTGACCCCTGACCTCTCACCCCTGTGCAGTCCCTGCTGGTGCTGGAGCAGCTGCAGTGTCGTCATGCCGCCCAGGTAGCCGAGCTGGAGAGGAGTGTGGGCTCTCACCTGGAGCTCATCCCCGCGCTCTCTACCGCCTGCCAGGAACAGGTGCTCTCTCTCACACTCTCTCACACTCACACACACTCACACACACACACACACACACACACACACACACACACACACACACTCTCACACACACACACACGCTCTCACACACACACGCTCTCACACACACACACACACACACACACACACACACACACACACACACACTTGAGTACCTCTAACACACACTCTTAACACATCTGACCACTTACAGCACACGCTGTTAATCTAACACACCTGAACAAGCAGCACACACACTGCTAACACACCTGAGCTGGTGTCACAGGCTGCAGGGATCACACAGGAAGATTTCGCTATACGCTGGTAGTTCTATGTTGCTTTTAAAGGCCCACACGCATCAGCGTTCTCTTCCTGGTTTCAGTATCTAAAACGCCCACAAAACTTTCACATGGAGCACTGAGGTAAGTTTCTTTGCAATTTTCAATTTGCAATTATTTAAACTTGGATCGGAATGAAACCCAAATCGAAAGCTCGAGGATTATCTGAAAAGCATGAAAAATGTACCATTTTCTTTTCCTCCAGGTTTCTTTAAATGAAGAGTATGTTGAGTCTCTTCAGGCTGCGGATGAACTCTTGAAGGGCACGATAAGTGACCAGTCCAGGCTGAGTGAAGAGGTGGGTATTTCGCTCTGTGTAACACAGACTCCGAACCTGTGGTTTGATGAGGGTCTGGAGGGCTTTGATGAACTGGGTGTTTATATCTCTGTAGCTGAGTAAAGCCCGGTTCCTGCTCCGACGGACCGGCCCGGTTCTGCTGAAGCTGCACCAGGAAGCTGCCGCCGCCCTGCAGGCCCAGAACCAGCAGCAACGGGACACAGAAGAGGTGGGTTTTTTTGGAATTCATACACTTAGATGTGTTTATGTGGTTATTGAGAATTGGCTAAGCTGAAGAAAAAGGACTGTGAAACGCTTTAATGGTCTGCTGTGTTTTTCAGATTCAAGATGAGCTGGAACTCACAGCTTCTCGCCTGTACGACGCCCAGCAGCAGATAGGGGACCTTAACCTACAGGTCACCATCCTCACCTCAGGTACGGCCATTTGTCTGCCTGCGGTTGGAGATGTGCTGTGTATATGCTGTGTGTGCTGAGGTGTGTGTATATGCTGTCTGTACTTTAGTGGTGTGTGTATATGCTGTGTGTGCTGAGGTGTGTGTATATGCTGTCTGTGTACTTTAGTGGTGTGTATATATGCTGTGTGTGCTGAGGTGTGTGTATATGCTGTCTGTACTGTAGTGGTGTGTATATATGCTGTGTGTGTGCTGTAGTGGTGTGTATATATGCTGTCTGTGCTGAGGTGTGTATATGCGGTTTGTGTACTGTAGTGGTGTGTGTATATGCTGTGTGTGTGCTGTAGGGGTTTGTGTATATGCTGTCTGTACTGTAGTTTGTGTATATGCTGTCTGCTGAGGTGTGTGTATATGCTGTCTGTACTGTAGAGGTGTGTGTATATGCTGTGTATGCTGTGTGTGCTGTGGTGTGTATATGCTGTGTGTGTGTGTGCTGTAGTGGTTTGTGTATATGCTGTCTGCTGAGGTGTGTGTGTATATGCTGTCTGTGTACTGTAGTGGTGTGTATATGCTGTCTGTGCTGAGGTGTGTGTATATGCTGTGTTTGCGCTGTAGAGATGGCGGTGCTGAGGCAGCGGATGGGTGAGGTAGAGGAGGAGCGCGCTCAGGTGGAGATGAAGAGCACAGAGCTCTCGGCCACACTGAGCTCCACACAGGCGTCCTGCAGCTTCCTACAGCAAGCGCTCAACGCCCAAACAAAGAGGTGAGTCACACCGCACCCAAACGCACAGGTGAGTCGCATAGCACCCAAACGCACAGGTGAGTCACATAGCACCCAAACGCACAGGTGAGTCACATAGCACCCAAACGCACAGGTGAGTCACATAGCACCCAAACGCACAGGTGAGTCACATAGCACCCAAACGCACAGGTGAGTCACACCGCACCCAAACACACAGGTGAGTCACATAGCACCCAAACGCACAGGTGAGTCACATAGCACCCAAACACACAGGTGAGTCACATAGCACCCAAACACACAGGTGAGTCACACCGCACCCAAACGCACAGGTGAGTCACATAGCACCCAAACGCACAGGTGAGTCACACCGCACCCAAACACACAGGTGAGTCACACCGCACCCAAACACACAGGTGAGTCACATAGCACCCAAACACACAGGTGAGTCACATAGCACCCAAACGCACAGGTGAGTCACATAGCACCCAAACGCACAGGTGAGTCACATAGCACCCAAACGCACAGGTGAGTCACATAGCACCCAAACACACAGGTGAGTCACATAGCACCCAAACACACAGGTGAGTCACATAGCACCCAAACACACAGGTGAGTCCCTTACTTATCCTGTCAGCACAGTCTTTACTGATGCAGTTGTGCTACTGACTTAGGCACTGATTCCTGCCGTTTTTGTGCAACAGATTGCAAGAAGGAAGTTTAGGGTTGAGGATGTGCCACCTTACTGACTACAGCCGTCTCATGCTGCTCCATTCAACACTCATAACTGCACAAGATATGACTTCATATTGTCCCAAAGCCGTTTTTAAAGCTGTGTCTCAACTGGGTGTGTGATGTGTTGCAGTCCGGTGCAGGGTGTTGTAGCGCTCTGTGTTGTGTAGCTCACTGTGTTGTGTCCTGACGCTGTTGTGCGGGTTCTCCCCAGGATGGAGGAGGTGCAGGAGGAGTCATCCCAGCGTGTGGAGGAGCTGGAGAGAGCCCTGGCTGGAGGGGACGTCCAGCTGGCCCAAGCGCAGGCAGGTCTGCTGGAGCTCCAGACACAGCTCGCCAGCACCTGCGAAATCAACGAGGTGCGCCCCATTCCGCTCACACATCACAATAAAACAAGTGATGGAGGTTACCTGCCTGAGTGGCTTGTAGAGCAGAGGGACAGATAAAAATGGCTAAGAATTCTCATAACTTTGCTGTTTACATGTACGTGCTGTTGTTGCAGCAGGCTGTGTTTGCGGTTGTTGCAGCAGGCTGTGTTTGCGGTCGTTGCAGCAGGCTGTGTTTGCGGTCGTTGCAGCAGGCTGTGTTTGCGGTCGTTACAGCAGGCTGTGTTTGCGGTCGTTACAGCAGGCTGTGTTTGCGGTCGTTACAGCAGGCTGTGTTTGCGGTCGTTACAGCAGGCTGTGTGTTGTGTTGCGTAGTTCCTGCAGATGGAGAGCGAGGTGTCGCTGGAGCAGGTTGCCCAGAGCGAGGCCCTGGTGAAGTCTCACCTGCAGGGACTGAGGGAGAGGAACCTGGAGTGTGAGGACCTGAAGCAGGAGCTGTGTGCACTCCGGTAAGAGCCTCTCTCTCTCTCTCTCTCTCTCTCTCTCTCTCTCTCTCTATGTCTCTATGTCTATGTCTATGTCTCTATCTCACTCTCTCACTCTCTCACTCTATCTCTATCTCTATGTCTATGTCTCTATCTCTATCTATGTCTCTCTCTCTCTCCCCCTCTGCCCCTCTCTCTCTCTCTCTCTCTCCTCTGCCTCTCTCTCTCTCTCTCTCTCTCTCTCTCTCTCTGCCCCCCCCTCTCTCTCTCTCTCTCTCTCTCTCTCTATGTCTATGTCTATGTCTCTATCTCTATCTCACTCTCTCACTCTATCTCTATGTCTATGTCTATGTCTCTATCTCTATCTCTATCTATGTCTCTCTCTCTCTCCCCTCTCTCTCTCTCTCTCTCTCTCTCTCTCTCTCTCTCTCTCTCTCTCTCTCTCTCTCTCTCTCTCTCTCTCTCTCTCTCTCTCTCTCTCTCTCTCTCTCTCTCTCTCTCTCTCTCTCTCTCTCCTCACTGAACTGAAAAAACGTAGACTGTAGAAAAAATATGGACCCCATCAAGTGCCTGTGATATTACCCACTGAAAGCGCGAAAACGTGTGTGTGTGTGTGTTTTGTTGCTGAACACGTTGGTCTCTCCAGGCTGCAGCGGGACGCTGTGCAGGAGGAGGTGCTCTCCACGCGGGAGAAAACGCGGAACCTGCTGCTGGACATGGGGAACCAGCTGGCCCTGGCCTCCACTGACATCACCCTGCTGCACCACAAAGTGTACATGCTGACCTGTGCCCTCAAGACCACCCTCAACACACAGGTACATTTCTTCCCTCAACACTACCCTCAGCACACAGGTACACACTGACCTCTGCCCTCAACACTACCCTCAGCACACAGGTAAATTTCTACCCTCAACACTACCCTCAGCCCATGGGTAAATATTTACCCTCAACACACTGGTACAGCAAATTATAACGGCCAGATAATTTTGTACTTTTGTACTCTCTGTGTTTACCCCATGGGCAGCCATTTCTGCACTACCATTTCACACTGTTGGCTAACGTTCATGGCAAATATTTTTAAAAATTTGAATATGTTGGGAACGTTTGCCCTCTTGAATAGAGTGAGTCCTCTTCCACCCTGACTGAAGTGTTTAATGCAGAAGCCTGATCGCTCCTGTAAAGAGAGGGAGCCCCCCTCGCTCTCCGCCCCCCCTCGCCGATCCACCCGCTCGTTTGTGGACTCCGTCATGGTGGCCACCACTGAAGAGGCCGATGAGACGGGTATGACGTCATTGACCAACCAGCACTGCTGTGGGTGTACGTTCATGGTAATTATGTAAAAGTACGTTGATGGTGATGAAAGGGTGTATAATTGTGTGTGTGCAGATGAATGTCCTTCGGCAGCACTGGGCAGTGGAAACAGCGCTTTCACTCGTGTCACCACCGCTATCCCGCGGTACGTCTCCCGCTAACCTCTAATTCCTGCCCCTGTGGGCGTGTCCCGACATTTCAAACAGTGCTGTTCCCACAGCATGGGTGCGGCAAATCTCTCACTCTGTGGGTGTGGCTAATCTCTGTTCTGTGATTGGCCTTTTCCCTGCTGGGCGTGAATAATCCCTGCTCCGTGATTGGCCCTTTCCATGTTGGGCATGGCTAGCCCCTGCTCTATGATTGGTTGTGGCTAATCCCCGCTCTGTGATTAGCCGTGGCTGACGCCGTTTCCCCACAGTGAAGGACGACTGCCGGGTTCTGGAGCTGCTGGCCGGGCTGGGAGATGCCGTGTCGCAGCTGGTCTCCACCGTGGACTGTCTGCGTGAGATCAGAGACCACCAGTGTGAGGAGCTACAGCTCAACGTGTAAGCACTGCCCGCTCCAGGGGCCCATAACACTGTATCTGTTATTACTTATTAATATTAATAACTCATTCAAATTTTTAATTAAATATGTCAATTGTTTACCACTTTAAAAAAATTGTAAATGTTTACAATTTCTCCTAAAAGTAGTCCCCAAATTTAGTCCCCGGTATCAGTAAGGGTATTGACTGCCGTTTGTTACAGTTCCAGCCTGCAGGAGGAGCTAGACTCTCAGGGCGCTGGGTACAGGTCTCAGGTGGCTGATCTGAAAGCGCAGGTATCGCATCTCCAGGCCCAGGTGGAGAAGGATGCCCTGGCCCTGCAGCAGAAAGCCCAGGTGAGCTGCACACATCACTTCAGCTTTAGTGTGTTTCCATTCGCCCAGACAACTAGAATTTCAATCGTATCCAAAGGAACTGGTCACTTGATAGTCAAATTGTGGATGCGATGTATACCCATGGTTCCCAAACACCGTTGACCAGCGTCGGTCCCTCACAAGCTGGCTTCCGGGCCCCAGTAATTACAGTTAGCCCGAATGAAATGCTTGATGTAGTTTACCTTACAATGTGTTTCAGCTTTTTCCTTCTTCAGCAAAAACGATGGAACCCCAAAACAGATTTTATAGAGACAGACAAAGCTGCTAACTATTAGGATTAGGAAAATTCGGAACATCAATTTGGAACAATGCAATTAATTACAGCAATATTTTAAATGAGGGGTACACAACTCCGTCCTGGAGGGTTGGTCTGCACACTGGTTTTTGTTCCAACCAGTTACCTCCATTTTAGTTTTCTGACAGCTCTATAAACTACGCTGGTTCACTCCTGTAGTTGAGCACAGTCTGTAGCTATAGCTTGTGCTTATAGAAGTCAGATCAAGATACGATTGAGCTAATTAAATGATTAAAAGCGGAAGATAGCACAAAATCCTGAAATGGATGGCCCTTGTTATGAAAACCCTGTTTTACATCGATAATCATTCCCACAGGGCTATTGAGCACAACTTTCTTTTTGTCAAAACTTTTATGTACAATATGTCATGTATTTAGATGTTTATGCTTTACTGGTGTAGATGTTGGTTGCAGTGGAGATTAGGCCATAGGGTATGTGTATATTAGTTGTGATTGTGGTTGTTGTATAGGGTATTTTGTAAGGTGTACATTAGCTGGTGAATGGTGAATGTTGCATGAATGTATGTTGTTAATTCTGTGCTTTCATTCCTCTTGTCTGTTCAGGAGGAGAAAACGCTGAGGAAACTCTGTAGTGACCTGGACGAGAGCAGAGAGCTGTGTCAACAGCAGAAATGTGAAAATAAAGTAATGCAAACGCACATCTCATTTCCTCTACAAGTAACTGTATCACAAACTGCTCGTCTGTGGTTCTCTGACAACTTAATTAATATACTGTATTTTTGTGTGTGATCTGTGTGTGTGGTCTGTGCTGCAGGAGCTGTGCAGAGAGCTGTCTGGGCTGCGCTGGTCTCTGCAGCAGGCACAACTGGAGGCGCAGCTGCTGAGAAAGGAGCTGTGTGGAGGACAGGCTGAACAACGCTTACCTGCCCTGGAGGAGAAGGTCCGTCTGCAGATGGAGGTACGAACGGGCCCTTCCCGTCTCCCCTTCCCTGTGCCCCAGCCATCCTCTGGATGTGTGTCTGACATGGTGTCTAGCACTAGTTAGTGGATAAGGTTGTGTGTCTGATATGGTGTCTGACACTTGGACAGTGGATGAGTGTGTATAACGCTGATTCTGCATTTCTCACAGGTGGATAAACTGAGGAAAAATTTGAGTGAGACTGAGGACTCTCGAAGCAAACTTATTGACAGGGCCAAGAAACACGTGAGTGTGTTTTCATACGCATAGCGGCTGTGTGTGTGAGTGTATTCATGGTGAGTGATAATTAATGGAGGCCTAATTATCTGTGCTACTTGTGAATATTAATAATGATTGAACGACTGGGCTTCCTCTGATGCACGTGTGTACGTTGGTGGGCATGTCCTACGTGTGCTGTTCCAGAATGTCCTGCATCTGACCGCAGTGCTCATTTCATGTGTCTTTCCTGCAGCAAGTAGTGCTGGAAGCCAATCAGAGGAAGCTGCAGAAGGAACTGCAAATTCTGGACCAGACCATGTGCACGGTGAAACAGGTGAGGAACGGGACTTCACAGGGATGAGCGACACTGAGAATGAAGAGGTAATGTGTGACATCCCTGTCGTGTACCTGTCTTGAGCTGCATTAAATGCAGATTTTCCTGCCGTTCCAGACCCTGTCGTCTATTCCAGAGGTGGTGAAGGAGTGTGAGCAGCTAGAGGAACTTGTGGCTTACCTTGGGTAGTGTTGTTTTTGGACGGTGTCTATGTTGTGTGTTCGTGTCTTATTATGTAATTAAAATTTAACCAGTGCATATGGATGGCAATTTTAAAAATAATAAAAATGATTAACCTGTAAATTATTACTTTGCTTCCTTACACATTTGGTTTTATATTTCTAATTGTAACCAATGCATTTATTTATTAGAAATAAGTTATTTATTTAAATGACCATAATGGGGGCTTGATGGGACCATAAAATTGCTAAATGACTGACAATGTTATGAATCACAGTGGTATAATATTGAAATGTACTCGTTTACAATTTTATATTCTGTGCTTCAACTGAAAATGGTACTGTTGGGTTTTCTTGCATGGATAAAACCATGTTGGTCAAAAGCCTGGTGCCAAATTGGTGAGTTGGAGAGGTCAATATTTTTTGTCTCCCAGTTTGATGGCCATATTGTTTCCTTGGACCTACATCAATGAATGTATGAACACAGCATATAAAAAAGGTTTCAGCTGTAGACTAAGATAAATTAGTTACATTTGCCAATGTTCCAATACTTTGTGCAGCTTGTGGTCCAAAGTTTACTTGCCTCCTAGATTCTTTTGACCAACAAATGCAAGGAAAGCGGCCATTTTGTTTGTAGCCATGAATTGACATCTTTTCTGCAATAAACACATTTTGATTCATTTCTTAAACCAAAAGAAAATCCAAGAAGATTAAAATATCAGGTTACGATGTTTATTTTTTGAGTTAAAGCCACAACAGGTTCAGCACTGCAACATGCACAATCACTTTAATCACCAACGTCATACGAGCTGATTAAGCTACAGCGTGACAGAGCGGTGTGGTTGGTTGTTACAAAGCATGCAGTCTCTACTCTTCCCGTTTATGAGGAGGCTTTACCTTTAACAGTGAAATCACTGTTCTATTGTACCCCTACACAACAGGAGTGGTTGCACTAAACTTCTGGATAGTTCAACCACTGTCTCATACCCAGAAAAAAACCAAGAAACGAGCAGTGCAGAACCACGGACAAATATCAACCACAGGTCCTTTTTAAACTCTTTGGCTTGTGTGACGAAGCAGGATTACGGAGTTGGCTGGATAACTGCTGAGTACAACACGGAACCACCATATTTACTTCAGTCCACGATCCAGATTTACTCAGTGCAGTTATCCAGCTGAGTCCGTAATCCTGCTTTGGAATACAGGCCCCAGGCTAACCCTGCTGTACAAATGCGTGCTTTAATCTGGTGCTAATCGCGGAAGCTACTCTCGCATCGAGAGATGGTTAATTGCCATAAACCCTCCTGCATGTGTGAATCCTGCATTGTGCAAACTCGTGATCCAACAACCACAAAATGGATGCCATTTATGTGTAGGGTGTTCAAATGTGAAGTGAAATGTTCGAGTATGTGCAAAATTGTACCACGTACAATAAATCTTAAATATCGGCCATTTGATTTTGATTTGGCAGACCTGCAGGAAATGTGAAATTCCTCTAAAATCTAAAACTACATCTGCATATCGTCAACCAACAGTTAACAGTTCCACATTTGAAGTGGTCACTGTAATAAAGTTGAGATTGCAAAGGCATCACCAACAACGTGTTCTCACAGTGAGTGATTTGGTCGACCAGGTGCCAGAAGTCTATTCATTTTCTATGAAGCTGAGCTACGGCCAGCAACATGAGGAACTGGGCAACTGAGCGAAGGAAGTCGGCCGAAAAAGTAACTTTTCGCGGGTATCGCCTGTCAACTGCCAATCTTAGTCTCGGGTTTCATATTTGTCCAACCAATGTGATACCATGTCGTAAATCATTGTTCCGGGTAGTTTCGGTGCAGGATAATTGAGGAACAGCTGTGATGATGGTACAACCGAACCGGGATTTTCAAACATATTTAAAAATAGTACAAGCGCCATAAAAAAATGATGCTTGTTACCCAATGACGGTTACCGAGATTAATATCTTATTTTTTCAACCTATGGAAAATGAATAACAGCATAGCCTGGCAAAATCGGCTTAGCAGCACTCACTTTAGTATAATTGTACGTACATGATGATTACATATGGCAAACTTTTAAAAGGATTTTTATGTATTTTAAAAGCAGTGTCGTTGGATTTGGAGCCACGTTTGGACACTTGAGGATCTTTTGACATTTTTTGGTGATCTTTTACCCGTCTGGCCGGTAGGCGGGGTTACTGTGAGCATTTGCCGTGTTTGTCCCACTCTGCACCTGCAAGCTCAGAAAGGCGGTATGCTCTGATGAGTAGGTATACTGTGAACAACGCTCCAGTAAGTTAGTACGTTTTAAATAGTAAAATATTGTTTCAGTTGAAAACTTCGACATATTTCATGTGTCTCGTCATTTTTTTCTATGAATTGTAGTGTTTGGCTGCAATACAAAGTCCCAATGGGAGGTTTTTAACCTCCCATGTCGGAAGAATTTTATGCAAACTTAACGTTAGCTACTAGCTGCTATTAGCCTATGTTTGGGAACATTGCTTAAATATGCGCGAATATGACAGTTTAAATGCAATTCCTTATGTTTTGCTTGTGCAGCCAATGAAAAGATGCTGCCAAGGGGCCTCTGCGACCAAAACACAATGTCGATTTGCTCCAGCCCTGATTTGCAATTTCACTTCATGAAACTTGAGAGCCCTGCATATGGTCATTATAATCGGTGTCATAACATGAGGGTCGGGAATTGCAAATCTATGCATCGCATCCACCACAATACCACAAAAAAAGATAGGAGTTTTTTTACGGCACTGGATGGCTATTGCTAGTGACTGTATATTTATTGACATGATCGGTAGCTGGAGAGCATCCGGGAAAGATAACTAGCGAAAGCAAGTAAGTATCCGTCTCATTGCACAACCACAGGAACTTAAACAATTTATATCGTAAATGTTATATTGTATATTGCCGTTCTTCACTTCAACAGAAATGTGCAGCTGCACGAGACCACAAAGAGGAAAACAACGGTAAGCTCTTGCCCTTCCCTCAGCCTAGAACAGTCCGAGCGACCAGTCAACCAATTCGCTCAGTGAGAACACGGGCTAAAACTGCATTCGAAACCGCACACTACTCGTACTAAATTTCAGGCTAATTTCCTTGAAATGTAGTACGTGTAGTATGCCAAGCATGTGTTTCGAACACCGTCCAAGCCTGGTATTTCTCTCATCTACTGCACCTACATTATTTACAACTTTATTTACAACGGACGCTGTTGATTGTGCGTGGACAGGGCGTTATGCTGTGGAATTTCATTCGGGAAACCCCGTTTAGCTGGAGGGGTTTGTGCCATATCAATATCCCCTAAAACGGGTGGGAAATTCCTGTCCTGGAGGACTAGTGGGTCCTTTACATTACATTACAGGTATTTCGCAAACGCTCTTATCGAGAGCAACATACAACATACCATAACAAAGGGACGAGTGCGCTGAAAGATCTAATTGGCTAAATGAGCCAAGTGACTGTACACTGGAACACTGGTTCAATCATAGACTAGATCACAGGAAAACATTTCAGTGATGCAAGAAGTGGTGCCTTTGACTCATTCATGCAATTATGAAATGTAGCCAAAATGACAGATGTAATTGTTCGGCTAATTTACCAGAAACCAATACGGCCCTTCTGGCCTACCTCTGCCCTAAAAGTAGGCCACGGTGTGGCTTTGAGAAAGTGGTCTCCTGACAACAGGGCCCCATTTTGAACAACCAGCCACAGATTAAGCTGCATGCTGACTCCTAGCAGCCAATCAAAGCACAGCATGGATACTCAGGAACAGGAACTGTTCACTGCAGTGCATTCACAACATTTTGCAAGAGATTAGTCCAATTAAAATGGTTAACAAATATGAGTGTGATGCACAATTACCATGTTCATGGGCAGTAAATAAAATAATCCCTGCTGAATTTAATGAAATAAAGAATTATAAAGGCAAAATGGCTTCAGGCTTCATATGTCAATAATGAACTGATTGTATGGGAAATTATGCGTCATGGAGTAAAAGAGAAAAAAGACAGATTTTGATTGATGGGGGGGAAAAAAAAGAAATGAAGGTACAAAATGATTAAATGATCAAACAAATCTTTATTGACTGAACCTGAATGCTGAGAGTTGCCGAAGGTGATAGTTATGAATCACACCAACGAAACAAGACTTCAAGTTTTATGTTCAGACTTGTGTTTTAAAATAAACAGGGAAAAGCCTCCTAACCATGAGATCAAAGCCTCTAAACCAGTGTTTTTTCCACTCCATTCTTTGCCAGTTACAATAAATAGGCTACATGACACTGAATGTTGATCTTCTGTGCCTTTCTCTGCCATGTTCTACATTTCCCGCGTTGCGTTCCCGACACCGTTTGTGTGCCACACCCCTCCCAATCTACACGACCTGACTGCGCCTTTCCATATTACAACTTTCAGAAGAAAAGCTAGTTGTGCGTTTTTAAAGATTTTTTAAATACATTTTTTAAAATAATAATCTAGAAAAAGCATGCTGTGACAGAAGCTGAAGTTAAGATCAGTCAAAAGGAATATATAATTTTAACAACTTTCGGAATAAACAAGATGGACGTTTATTTTATTTTATTTTTTTACATTATTAAAATCAAGACATGGTCTCACTGCAACAATCAGTCTTACTAGAATTTCATGCCAGACTAGACTGTGTAGCTGAGTTCACACAAGCTGCCTGTATTTCCCCATACAAAACCGCAGGAAAGGGAAAACGATCGCATGAACAAAACCACATACAGAAGTCTGGCTCCCTGTGAACTCAAGTACTGTACCAAAGAGGCTCCTTCCAGTAAATTAACGCAACAAATCACAGTGCTACCCACACTTCTTAAATAAGAAAAACTACATCTTATTAAAATGGGATGGGGGGGGGGGGGGGGGGGGGGGGGGTAATAATAACAATAAATGCATTACAAACAAGATCCACCTTGAGAATTGGAACTGCTCAAGGCATATCTCCCTCCCCGTCTATTGCATTAAATACTAGAGTCCAGTTTTAAGGCCCGTTCTGCCCCACTGCGTTCATTCCCTCAAGCCCAAATACAGGCCTTAGCCCATCTGAACGTGAGCTCACAGTGCAATTACACATAGGTAAATTCTTACCGACAAATTAATCTATTGAGTGGCTGTGAACCAGCGATTACAGCAACAACATTAGGGCCTAACGACAAAGCAAATCTCTACAGGTACTCAGGCATAGAAGCATGCAAGCTAGTGGTTAGCAGGCTATCTCTGGTTCTCTTGTCAAGTATCGTTTAAGCAAGTGGCAGTTAGATAAGACATAACTGCCCAACGCTGCTTTCCATACCATCCAGGTTCAATGGAGAGGACATTCTTATTTTACCAAAGAGGTGAACCGAGGCCATGTTCATAATATCCTATCCGTTGAAAGAAACATTTGGGAAAAAAATTAAAATAAAAAATACTTTTAAGAATCTTCCTTGCATTAAGGAAACACTGGGAATTTACACTGTAAATGTACACTGCTTGCACACATACTTTAAACAGATTTTCATTGTGTAAAATGACAAAACCGCCACTTGTTTTTGTAGTATTGAGTCAAGGCAGAATGATCTTTCAACAGGTTATTTTTTCCCAAGGGATTTCAATACCTTTTTATGATCGATAAAGGGGAAAATATTTCTGGAATAGCCCTATATTGTCCATGTATTGTAACTATTAAACTATGAAAATGATTTCCCTTCAGTGTGGATTTCAGTCAAGTGGCCAAATTAATGGGGACAACAGCAAATGCACCATTTTGGAGCAATTTTAACAGCCATCAGGAATTTTGATGCTGCAAGGCTGTAGAAAATTAATTTGCATATACATTTACAGAATATGCAAGAACACTTATGAAAAGTATTAAAAAGGAATATGAATTATTAGGAAATTAAAAAAATATGAATACAGCCCTCTTTCAATTTCACTTTCAATTTCATGGTTCATCTTGCCTACTTCCTAAAACATTTCTTAGCAGTCCTAAAAGTAGCTCTTAGGTTTCCCTGGTTTAAGTAAATTTGTAAGAATACTCTTACAATCTTTAATGGAAATCCTGTGTAGTACTTCAAGTATTCAAGTGATTGTTTAAAGGGGAATTCTTTTTTGAATGGTCATTTCAGGGTACGAAAAATACAGTTCTCCAAAAAAGGTGCTTAGTACTCCCTCGTTTTGCTCAAGGCCTCGTCACACAAATTTGTCATAATCAAACACACAAAAGTGCTCAAGCTCTCAATTTCAACCACCAGGCAGCTAGGTTTTTCATATTTTTAAAAATAAACACTAACTTTGTCCTTTGGTATGTCACATCAATGACAGCAGTGCCTTACCAAAATATATTTTAAAAGTTCAGTCCCATTTCTATAAGCTTTCAATAATCTTTTTTTTTTTTATCCCATTCACTTTTTCCCCTGACAAACAATGGGTACCGTTTCATTTGATAATAGCCTGTTTGATTATAAAACGCCACAACAACTTTTGATTGCTGCATCTCAAAACTACATTCAGTATGATCACAAATCAAAATGATAATCACATGGTTTATCAATATGGCAGCAAAATCTAAAACTAAATTAAATAAATACTGAAGTTCTGCACTTCTGGAATGAATGACGGTCATGGATCTAGCGTGCAAGGTGGAGAAATGCTGCGATTGCTTTTCTCCAAGATCAAGTTAATGAACGAAAGGCATATTTCATGAGTTCAAACATTAGTTTCAATTTCATTAACACTCCTTTCAAAAATTTTTCCCCTCAGTTAGGCAACAAGTAGAACACCTAACCAGATTCATGGTTTATGTACAGCCTAATAATAATAATAATAATAATAATAATAATAATAATAATATCTGGTCAGCAGACCAAATTGTTCATAATTTGCTCATGTATACAGATTATACTTGTGCGCACGTGCGCATGTACGTACACACACACGCCATATTGATTACAGGGTAAAACTAACAGGGAGAACTGCAGGAAAGACTCGCCCTGCGGAAGTGTCCGCTTTGTTTTCCAAGCCCCCTGTCAGAAGCCGGAAGCCTCCAGAAAGAGTAGCCGGTAGCAGTTCGTCTGGCCCGTGGCGTGGGTGGGGCTCAGTTCTTCAGGGCCTGCTCTTTCTCTGCCTTCTCCTTGGCCCTCTCCTTCTCCACTAGCTTCTCCTCCTTCTGCAGCATCACCATGATCTCCGCCACCTGGGCCGTGGAGATGTCGATGTCCTCCTTATCGATTAGCTCGATCACCTGACCAGAGGACACCACCCCACACAGGAGCGTCAGAGAACATTTCTTAACAAAAGCCTCGTCCAACCGCAGCAACAGAGTTCCTCTAGGGAACCACACGTGAGGAACGTCTCTAGAACCTTCTCCGGAGAGTTATCTGGATATGAACGGTATCGTTGTGAACGGAGGATCCGGAAAGACGCGCAATTTGCAGCGGAACAAACGATGAAAGAGCAAATCATTATTAAGTTTGTGTAATAACTCCCCCAACTTTGTTTGTTCCCAAGATTATCCATCTTCCAGGGAGTCTTTCCCTACCATCATCTGTGCCTTGCTTTCTCAGGGTTTATGCATCCGTGCAAACCTCTTGTAATATATAAATACATGTTCAATTCACGTTAAAATTAGCGCATGAAGGCCCATACCTTGATGACTTCATCGATGTCGATCTTGCCATCCTTGTTGTCATCAAGTGCATCAGCGATGGCCAGCAGCTTGTGCTCTGGAATGTTCTGGATCTGGCGCATGACGGCGATGAGCTCGGAAATGCTGATCAGGTTCTCCCTAAAGGTGAAGGACATGCTGCGTACAGGAAGCCGTTACTTGGTTTGACAGGAAGTAAGATGGTGGCGAGGGGCAGCTTGCCTGCAGGGGGTCCCAGATAACAACCTGGCAAACTCTCCCCTGATTGGACACGGTTACAGAAACACCGTCCTCTGATTGGACACCGTGGTCAATCGCCTCTGACAAGAGACGGTTAACTGGTAAAAGTATTTTCTCCGAGTGGATGCATTTACAGAAATACTTCCCCCGATTGGATGCGGTTAAAGTGGTGGATGCGGTAGCAGAAAACTAAATGAACTAATTGGTCAAACTAAATGAACTAATTGGCTGCATGCACCAACACTGGTTCACTCAAAGGTTAGATCACAGTAAGACGGAGAAGTCTTCGGCTGTCATTCGTGCACATCAGGAAATGTAGCTAAAATATCAGAAGGTGTAAATGTTATGGCGTATTATGTAATTAAGGCCAGAAGTTAAGGCCAGAAATGGATATGGCCCTCTTTGCCCACCTCTGCCCTAGACCGTATCCTTACAGTGGCCATCTCTGATTGTTTAATGTTTGACTGATTGAAAACCTCCACTATATTCTTGCAAAATTTAGCAAAGCTCTGTGTTTAATTGATTCTGAGAAATGTAGATATTGAGTGAGCAGAATGTAATTTAGATAAAGGCTGCAAAATCAGTAAGAATTTGTTTGTGCCATCAATTGACCGATCCTAAGTTTTATCATTGAAAGTCCAATCACAGCTTGGTAATCTTTGCAAGCCCACAACCTCGGTCCACCACTTGACAACATTGGCTTATTTTATTGTCTAGAACTACAAGCCTGTATAAGCTCATCAGCTAACGTTAGCTACCAAGCTGGTTTACGTTATTGTAGCATATTAGCACATTAGGCTGATTTTCTAACATTTGCATGTTACCGCCGTATTTGCCCCCAGCTTGTTCATTAACTTCCCAGGCTATAAGTAACACTTGGAATGGACATCTACCTTGAGAACAGTTAACATTTCCCAACACACACTATATCCCAATAAGCCCACCTCAGGTTTGTACCAGGATATAGCCACATTAGCTACATAAAGCTTTCACTTTTCAACCAAATGTAGCTGGGTTCTCATCTGAAAGCCAAGACTGCATTTCACCAACTTTTCACAACAAATATTCAGTGGGTAACATTATAGTTGTACCATAATGTTACTTTGTTCTCTTTGCATTTCTTCCAAGTCACTCTTTTTTCACTATTAAAATGTATGCTGTCATTATCAAAGCACTTTGTGACTGGAGGCCGAAATGAGGAGTTCAACACCATAATAAAGGCTTGCTGTCGGCTCGAAGAAATGGTCTTTGATCTCCAACAAAATGTTTTTCTTACGTTAGCTGGCTTAATGGTATGGGTAACACCATGAAGGAGTGGCCAGGGCTTAGGAACGGTCAATTGTGTCATATCTTTACAAGACTGAGTAATTGGCATTACTTTGTTCCTTACCTCTTTATTAACAGGTCATACCAATCGCTTATAAATATTAAAATAAAAAAAATAAAAAAATCTTTGTAATTTACACAGAAGATTTGTAGCACAAAGTTAGGCACTGCATAGATTTCAGAAATGGACTCTAAATGAACTTTAGCACAAATGTAGTTTCTGCACACCAAAAGTTAGGGTAGAAAAACCACACATCTTCTTACCTTAATTTGCCAGAGAATAATCTGTGAAATTTAGGCAAAATTTAGACTTGATTGAGCAGAGAGATGTTGCTTTTAGAGACTGTGACCCCTCTCTCCTGATACGCATAAACTGAGGCTCAGTTCTACACCACCATTAATGAACACTGAACATCAACACTGATCGCAAAACCCAGTCTACGACCACTTCCCAGCATGCACCACTAACAATCCCCCCCAAACAATTTGGTGATCTGCATTGCGGCTACGAAGCCGAGTGATATAAAGTTAGGACTACTTCACAAACTATAATAGACCAGTGTTTTTGTACTCATGACAGACGTCAAGAACTGTATGGACTTACTCCTGGAACAGGCCGGTCATCTGATCCCTGTGGAACAGCTCTTACCCGATAGGGGGAGTGGCTCCGCTGTCCATCTGTCCGTCCAGCGTGGTCTTGTCCCTCTCGAGCTCGGAGATGATGTTGTCGATGCGTCCGATCATGCGGTTGACTCTCTTGGAGAGGCGCTTGCTGGCCTTGGACTCCTGCACGGCCTTCTCCTGCCCCGTCTTAGACAGCTCCTTCTTTATCTCCTCAACATCCTGCAAGAGCGCTGGCTTTAGTGCTGCACACACGCACACACCTACAGGCACACACACACACACCCCTGAACTCACACACACACCTACAGGCACACACCCACACACACCTCGTTGTACTCGTAACATACACGCACACACCTCGTACTCGTAGCACGCACACACGCGCACACACACACCCCTCATTGTACTTGTAGCACACACACACACCTCATTGTACTCGTAGCACACACACACACACACCTCATTGTACTCGTAGCACACACACACACACACACACACCTCATTGTACTCGTAGCACGTACGCACGCACGCACCTCGTTGTACTCGTTTACGTCGTCCTTCAGGTCCTCCAGCTCCTCCTTCTCCAGAGTGAGCAGCTTCTTCTGCTCCTTCAGCTTGGAGCAGGCGTCACTCAGCAGGTCAATCTCCTCCTTCGTGATCTCCTCCTCCTGCGGGGAGAATAGCCGGGGTTAAAACCCTCCATACAGACACACACACATTGTCTCATTACATCAGTTATTTTGCGAACAATTTTATCCAAAGTGAGTTGATTAGACTAAGCAGGGGACAATCCCCCCTGGAGCAATGTGGGGTTAAGGGCCTTACTCAAGGGCCCAACAGTTGTGCAGACCTTCTCATGGCTAGACTGGAGCTTGAATCACCAACCACCAGTCATGTACCTTAGCCACCAGGCTTTAGGCTGCCCCTAGTCTCGTCTCCACTGATCCACACAGGGCAACAATATCGGAAAAGATGACAGCAAAACGGATTTCAAATATAAAAACAGAGTGGGTAGGGTTGAGGATGGAGGAGAAGAATCTTTTGCTAATAAGCTAGCAAGCAACTATCACTGTGAGCGAATGAGTGAGCAAGCAAGTGTGTGCATCTTAAGCTAGAATGCTAGCTAGCATCTTTGCCCATCTTAATGCATTGACACAGTTCTGATATCCCGCAGGGCTCTGTACAATGACCCAGTGAACACAGGATCATGAATAAATTGGTGTTAGCTGAGCCAGTAATGGAGAAAAACAGAAACGAATGGGAAGTATACGTTCTGTAGGCACGTACGTCACGTCTGGGCATGCTTGCAAACAGACCACCTGACAGCAGATCAGCACCTCACCTGAATGCAGAGATACTTCTGCTTCTGTTTAAAGCTGAAAATCATAGCTCATCAAGTTATACTGACCTCCCAGTCAGTAAATTTAATTCCAGTGATTGTTTAAAACCTCAGTGGTAATATTAAAGACCAATTCCACGGATCTAAAATGGTGTCCATTAAAATGTTATTTCTTTGCATGCTTTTTGTTCCTTTTTTTTTCCGGGCATTTTTATTTATTTTATTTAAACTATCGACTGCAGTTTTTAAATTACTTTGACATCTTTTTATGTTGACTGTTCAACATATATTTCATGACTCAAAATGTGTTGTCCCAGTGTTGAGCAGAATATGAAAAGGTTTTAATGGCGTGAGTCTTAGATTACCTTGATGCCCTCTAACACAGGGGCGGTGTCTCTCAGTGTCTCCGAGTCGATGGTCAGATCCACATTGACCAGCTCCTGTTCCGTCTCCATGGCAACCTGGCTCCTCTTCCCACCGACCACTGCGACCTTCTGCTCAACAGACTCCACCCCCTTTAGTGAGAGCAAGAACACACCCTGTGTCAAGTCCCGCCTCCAGGCCAACTCCACCAGCCAAACATTCCTGTGACCTTTAACATTAGTGCCAAAGACAATGCGTTTAAGCTGGACATGCTACCCAGGAGATGGCAGACCATTTCCCAATTCTGGAAATGATCAACATGCTATATACCATCACATAAAAGCTCTTCATCAGAACCAACCAAGCAGGAGTAGTTTGACCCCCCAAGCAGAGCAGACCCATTTTTTCTTTCATGCTGAGGCCAAGGGAAGTGTTGTGATAACGTCCCGGCTGCTCACCCCCACACTGCTCACCCCCCCACGCTGCTCACCCCCCCCACACTGCTCACCCCCCCCACACTGCTCACCCCCCCCACACTGCTCACCCCCCCCACACTGCTCACCCCCAAACTGCTCACCTGCACGCCCGTCTGCAGCGCCTCCTTCTCGGCGGCGTCGGCCAGCCTCTCCAGCTCCCGCTCGCGGTTCTCCTGCTTAATGCCCGCCTCCTCCTGCAGCGTGGTCTCCACCTTCGTCTTATGATCCACTGCAGAGAGCTCCAGCTCCGCCACCTTCACCTGCGCCTCCTTCGCCTGGGAGAGGGAGAGGGAGAGGGAGATGGAGGGGAGGGGAGGGGAGAGTTACGCAGACTGCCACCGACACACAATCTAGAGCTACCAAACATAATAGACCGGAACCGAGCACACAACACAACACAAACACTATAGACCTAATGACTACTCGCCTCTATTAAGCATACATTATGTTAACAAAAAAAGAAAACTTTATTTTAAAGTCCCCTCTCTTTAGGAGAGGCCAAGGACTATAGAAACATGATGTATATTACTTGAAAGATGTACTAAAGCAATTTGAACTTCAGTATGACTACTGTCCACAGGATTGGTGCAAATAACTTTCTTTCAAGTATATATTGAGGAAAGTGGCGGACACGTACCACAATCTCGGGCAGAGTCTGCAGGGTGGTTTTGAGCTGGTCAGCAGGGGACAGGGTGTCAGGGAGGAACATGGCACGTGAGAGGAGCAGGAGGGAGGTGGGGATGTGCTGGTTCAGGTGCAGCTCCAGCCACTGGGGAGCGACAGAGAGCCTCAGACATGTGCATTCCATGCACACACGTGTGTACACACGCGTGTACACACGCACGCGCACATACAGACACATGCACCTCCACATACAGCTTTATAGCCTTTTAACAGAAACATGAGGCGGTTTGGAGTATAGAGCATAGTAAAAAAATATAGTAAAAGGTCATGAGCTTGGCTTTGGGAAGTGTGTGGAGGTCCTCACCTGTTTAAGCTGCTCCCGCAGTCTGTCCTCCGTCACACCCAGTGAACGCATACCACGAACCCGACACGCTGCCTGCACTTCCGTTACATTCAGAGTGTCCACACCTTCCTCTGCAATCAGCTATATACATACACACACACACACACACGCAGTTAACATCCACTGTACTATGCAACATACACTTTTAGGTATCAAGTCAATACTACTTGGAACTAAAACTAAGGAAGTCCCATCTCTTATTGTAAAAGTAGCAGAGGTTCTGACTGCAGTTTTTTTTATTTTGTAATTGCCAAACAGGGACGAGGCTACACTCGGTTGGCCACAGGGCCTAGGGCACACTCGGGACAGACCTTGTCGTCGGCACGGATGGCTCTCAGTTTCATGATGAGCTGGAAGCGCAGGAAGTTGTTGGTGCCGATGGACTGCAGCTCCAGCAGCTTGCAGAGCGCCACCAGCTGCGGCCGCGTCAGGTTGTCCAGCGTCAGCTCGTCCTCAAACAGCTTGGAGAAGCGGATGATCTGCTCATTACTGGGCCGCTCGCCGGAGTCTCGAATCTGCAGGAGAACAGAGACCCATCTGAGAAAGCCGCCACATTTACTCAATCAGCACAAATCTTTATTTAGTTCAAAAAACAAAATATTTTTATGGCACAAGTGGTGGACTAAGCCAGACACACTTGACAAGCTCATACAACCCTCATCCGGAAAGGATTTTAGGACATACTGAGACTTTACAGCTGTTGACCTGAATAGCATTGGAGGTAAACAGCGGAGTGACATTCCTGACGAGAATTACCGCCCAATACAGCTACTGTCTGCAGACACCATAATTACCTGCTGGAACACTGTCAGGTTTATGAATCTGGGTTACACTAAAGCACAGCCTGCCCGTGGTTTCAGCAGTGTTCACCGCCCAGGTAAGGCACTCAGAAGCCCACTGCCATCGCACCAGACACACCCCAACCTCGGCAGACTTCCGTAAAGTGGAGCGCAGAATTACCTTCTGGAAGAAGGTGGAGAACTCCTCGGTCACATTGCCCTTGGCGGCTTTGTTGCGCAGGGCGATCTCCTCCACCGTGTCCTGCAAGAACTTTGCCATCTCCAACTTCACCCTCAGCTCCTTTTTCAACCGCTCCTCCTGGAGAGACAAAACCCAGTTACACAGAATCTAAACTCAGTTATCCAGAGTTACACAGAATCTAAACTCAGTTACCCAGAGAGTTACACAGACTCTACACCGAGTTACCCAGAGTTACACAGAATCTAAACTGACTTACCCAGAGAGTTACACAGAATCTAAACTCAGTTACCCAGAGAGTTACACAGAATCTAAACTCAGTTAATCAGATATGACTGAATACACAGATGTCCAGAGTCAAAAATCAGGTTTCTTATACACCGATCAGGTACAACATTAAAACGATTAGGTCCCCCTCGTGACAGCAAAACAGCTCTGACCCGTTGAGGCATGGACTCCACAAGACCTCTGAAGGTGCCCTGTGGGATCTGACAACAAGACGTGAGCAGCAGAACCTTTAAGTCCTATAAGTTGTGTGGAGGGGTCTCCATGGATCGGACTTGTTTATCCAGCACATCCCAGATGCTCGATCAGATTGAGAACTGGGGAAGGCCAAGTCAACCCGTTGAACTCTTTGTCATGTTCCTCAAGCCATTCCCAACCAGGCGCATCATCCGGCTGAAAGAGGCCACTGCCATCAGGGAATACCATTTCCATTAAGGGTTGTACTTGGTCTGCAACAGACCATGTGTCAAAGTAACATCCACATGAATGCCAGGACCCAGAGTTTCCCAGAAGAATATTGCCCAGAGCATCACACTGCCTCCGTTGGCTTGCCTTCTTCCCACAGTGCATCCTGGTGCCATCTCTTGCTCATGTAAATGATGCATACGCACCCGGCCACATTATGTAAATGTGATTCATCAGACCACGCCACCTTCTTCCATTGCTCCACGGTCCAGTTCTGATGCTCCAGAGGCCATTGTAGGCATTTTCATCTGTGGACAGGGGTCTACAAGGGCACTCTGCAGCTATGCAACCCCATACACAGCAAGATGTATTCTCACAACTTTCTAGCCAGCTTTAACCTTATCAGCGATTTGTGCTACAGTAGCTCTTTTGTGGGATCGGACCAGATGGGCTAGCCTTCGCTCCCCACACACATCAATGAGCCTTGGGTGCCCATGACCCTGTTGCTAGTTCACCGGTTGTCCTTCCTTGGACCACTTCTGGTAGGTACCAACCACTATATACCAGGAACACCCCACAAGACCTGCCGTTTTTAGAGACCCAGTCGTCTAGCCATCTTGTCAAAGTCGCTCAGATCCTTACGCTTGCCCATTTTTCCTACTTCCAACACATCAACTTCAAAAACTGACTGTTCACTTGCTGCCTAATAAATCCCACCCCTTGACAGGTGCCATTGTAATTCACTTCACCAGTGGTTTTAATGTTATGGCTGATTGGTGTATAAACATGAATGAACTCAAACAGAATGGCACAGAAACAAAGGCAAACAGATTTTAATATGGGTTCTATTTTAAGTCAGAACCGTATTATTTTATCATGCAACTCCCTTAAACCAAGCTCATTCCCCATTAGAGGGTCCTGCCCCCTGCAGCTCGTACCTTTTTGGACTGAGTCTCGAAAGTGGAGGGCAGCATATTCGGGAAGAGCTTGAGCGCCACAGGAAGCAGGAACTCCATGAACGGCACGATGATGAAGACCAGGAAGGGCAGCAGGCGGAACACATCCGCGCACGTCCTCAGGAACTGCAGGGTCACAGGAGACCTCAGGTCATGCGGTGAAACTAACAACTCACATTATCCACTAGGGGGTGTGGATACACCATTCAGTGCAATTTGCTCTCTCAGGGTCATGTGAAGAATGTGTCCGTCCAGATCAGGTGTTGAGGAAAAGCCTTAAGCATGGCTGTTAGCAGACCTGGGTCAAATATGTCATTATTCTGGAATCAAATACTTTTCTGTGCTTGATTGATCTTGCCTGGTGTAATGGAGCCAACCAAGAGGACAAAGAAGGTGGGGTCCACAGATGTCATGGTGCGCGCAGCTGATGGGGGCGGGATTCGCGCTCACCTGTCTCCGCTCGCGGCGGGAGAGGGCGTGGCCGTTGAGGATCGTCCACAGCATGCGTCCGGCGATGGTGGTGTCGATCCACAGCAAGCGGAAGCCGTGGTAGTAATGGCGGATCTCGTCGGCGACTCGCTGGCTGATGGTCCGCCGTACGAGCGTGCGGTCGACCGTGGGGCTGTACACCGGCCCGCCCTCCTCCAGCTTCTTGTTCTTCTCCTTCAGCGACAGGAGGGACTTTTCGGCCTTGGAATCGTCCCGGAGGCTGCTGGAGCAGTGCCACCACCGGACGGGCACGGCTGCCGCCCCGCCCCGAAACCCGGGGGGCAGAGCCGCCATGCCGCAGTACAGCGCGTGAGACCCCGAGGCCCAGCGCGTGCAGCCCTGCCTGTCGGGGGCGTGCGCGGACGGACTGATGGACAGCACCGAGACAGAACTGCATCCTCGGACCTCGTCAGGCCTGACGGACAAAAACACAGGACCTCCGTTACACACAGAACCTTATTTATTAAGTAGATGCCCAGTCGTATCCAGAGCTTACAACATAGTGGATCAACTCTTGTAACGATACTGAAGTTGTAGTGCGCTCTACCGCCTTTCTGATTGGACAGCAGCAGGGTAGTATAACGGTTAGGGAACAGGGCTTAAAACTCAAAGGTTGGGGATTCAATTCCAACTGCAGTGATTCAGGCATACCTTTGAGCAAGTAAACACATTCATTACCTTATCCTCAGTAATAACGTCATAGCAGTTTTAATAAAAGTTGATAAAATCAGATTAAAGAATATTGCAGATATTATCTGTGTGCTGTGTGCCTTGAGCACATAAACCAGCATTTACCCTTTAAGGTGTGAGAATGTTCAGGTAAGAACATTCTAATGCTGATGTAACAATCTGAACACAGAAGGCAATGCAGTTCTAGAACACTGACTTAGAATTCTGAATTCGAAAAACCCTTCTCTTCAAAGGGTTCAGAAATGCAAACTGTAAGAAGATCAGGCTAAGCATCTTAAAATCTAAAAATTGACTACGATTCTTAATGACCACCAAGTCCAAACTGCTACCCACAGCACTGCATGTGAAATCATGTGGGAAAAGGACAACCTACAATTAAATAAATAGAACAAATATCTACGATAATTATTGGTTGCTTTGTCATCGCAGTGTGCATCAGGAAGATTGGGCTGGTGTTATGGCTATGGTAGAGTGTGAGCAGCTTACCTTTGGCTTGACAGTCTGAGGGCAATGCAGTTTGAACAGACACCATCCTGCAGTTTTCCTGAGACAAAAAAAACATCACTATACTGAGCCCTACGTCAGCATAACAAAGCATCTTTAACCATAAGAAGCTGCGCATTCACCAACATCTTTAAACAGAGAGACTGACGCATATGAGACCTGGCATGACCTTACACAGCCACCAGGTCCAAATTTCCATAAAATATTTTGCCAACAACTGTGGTTTCCGTTCTATGCATCCACACCAACGTTATGTAAACAAACAGATTTTTGGGTGGGTCTGTAGGTCGGACTGGGAGGAGAGATGTAAGTGTTACCGTCGCGACAGAAATCAAACAGAGCTTGGGGATTACATAGAAACAGGAAAAGTCCCAATACAACCGTGGCCCCGTTGTGGAAACGCTGACTAAAAATGCAACAGCTACCTTAAGCCCACTGGACCACACCCACTGTAAACCCACACCATTTCAAGCAACAACATGAAATGTAGATCAAGAGTATGCCAATAACAACACTAAAGTTCTCCCTTACTCCTCTCTCTCTCATACATATATATATACACACATTCTAAAGCCCAGACTATAGAACTGTCTGCCTTTGTTTTGACAAAAACAATCCCTTACAGAAAATCTTGGCAAATGTAGATATACATTTTACATTTGTTATTATATGCAGCAATATGAATGACAATTTCACTTCATGACCACTATTAGGTATTATACTTTTTTATTAAGATATTAGTCTTCTGCTGCAGTAGCACATCCACTTGTGTTGTGTCCAGATAAGCCCTTTTGCAGTTATTTTAGATATTGACACTTTCCTGTCAGCTTGAACCAGTCTGGCAATTCCCCTCTGACCTCTCATTAACAAGCCATTTTTAGCCCACAGAACAGCTGCTCCCTGGATGTTTTTGTTTGTCACACTATTCTTTGTAAACTCTTGACTGTTTGTGAAAATCACAGGAGTCAGTAGTATCTGAGATTTTGACCATGTCAGTTTCTGCCACACGATTGGCCGATAAGACATTTGCATTAACAAGCTGGTGTACAGGTCTATCTAATAAAGTGGTCACTGAGTTCATTTTAGATAGGAGTAAGAACAAGGATAGCACTCATTTCAAGTAGCAACAAGTAAAACACACCTTTTCAACAGCTATTGACTCATTGAAAAGAGAAACCCACGCTGCATTGCATTGTGTCCTCCAAACATTAAGATTAAGATCACTTTATTGGCCATTAATACAAGGAAACAAACCTGTTTTCCCCCCACATCTCTCTTTGATACGCACACACACTGGATACACGCCCACATAATCATGCCACTCAGGCAAACAAGAGTTCCAGTGATTCGCCACGTTTGGACTTTGGACTTTAGTCCCTGCGGCTGTGTGTGAACATGCCACACGCATGTCTGCCCTCTGCCCCATGAGTGGAGCTGCCAGGCACCCTCCCTCCCACCTGTCCTGGGACCTGGCCCCAAAACCTGGCAGCACCAATCTGAAAGGACTGGACTGAACTGGGGTGGTACAGGAGAAGTGGCCTTACAACTCCAGTCCTGGATTTTGCTGCCACCAGTTATCCCTGGCTCAATCAGCTAATTAGCCATTTGCACCATACACATATGCGTCCATATAAGTTGGACCTGGGTGAATTATGTGGTGATTTTGGATTCAAATACTTTTCTACACTTTACTGAGCTTGTCTGGTGCATTGGCACCTATGAAATACTTAAAAAGGGCAAACCCCACCTTCTGGTCCTCTTAGTTGGGTCAATTCATAAATGGATTCAAATCAGAAATGTATTTGAATCCAAAGACATGTACATATTTGACCAAGGCACACTAATGCATCCTAACTCCACACTAATACATCCTAACCATTTTTCACACATTCATTTTCCATTTTCAGGAGCAAGTGCTGCCGAAATGGGTGTACTGATGAGCCTGGCGTAAAGGGTAATTTTCTTAATTGATTCTTAATTGACAATGTGTGTTAACATGAAGACAATAACCTTTTATTTTTAACCCTTATTACTATTAGGCTTCTCCTAGAAGGGGGTAGCTAGCACATTCTGGTCTTACAGCAAGGTCAACAAGAGGTATTCAGAAGACATATACTGATAAATGTTAGTGGCTAGCTTCATGTCTTATTGTTTTGGTAAAGCCCCCTCCCTTCTGGAAAAGTGTGTACAAGAGTTTTACTATGTCTGATTCAAATCAGAAAGCCAGTAAGCTCACTTTCTGTTATTTCTTTGCCAATAAATACAAAAGGTAAACTCAAGTATAGCTATCGTTGTTTTTTATTAGGATCAGTTTCATCAGACAATGCTCATCTGTGAAATGTTAAAAAGGTGAAAAAGTGCAGGGAGGGTGTTAGGGGTTAGGGGGGTGTAAAATGTTATTTTTCCCCAAACACTGGCTTTAACAGTTAGAGTAAATCAACAATTACATTCCTCAGACTAACATGGCTATACCAGTTCACAAGCTCTGCCACAGTTCAGCTCATTTCATGCCAGGGCCATGATATCCACAGCAGATTACGCAAAACCACTGTCCAGAGCAGAGAGGTCACACAGGCATTCCAAAGGCTATTCAAATCAAGTTTCTCTTTCCTTCAATAAGTAATGTCATTTTATAATCATCAAGCTTTATTCATATGGGTTTAAAAACAAATCTTACCCAGAGGTTCCTCAATTATCAGAGATTTCTTATTGGCTTAGTGTCATTAATAAATATGTAACAATGAAAATGAAAACATCCTTTAGTAGGATTGAGCATTTTCTGCATCTTCCATCTGAATAAAGCAGAGAATTTATGAGATTATCCAGAGATTCTTGCTGCAGATCCTCCTCCCGCAAGATGGCTGCCCAGTCTGTCTATTCTTGGCCTCGGCTAGACGTCCGCCAGGAAGTCTTCCATGAAGCCCAGCGTCCTCTAGGAGCCGTCAAGGACACCATAAAGCTCTAACCCTGATGTACGGGTGTGGATACTTGGAGAACAGCAAAGTGTGCAGATTACCAGGTGCTCCTGAACCGTTCATGGAAACACCATTACCTCACCTCATATAGTTATTTGGGTCAGCATCGGTCTCTGACAAAACAGACCCCCCTGCCGCCATCCAAAGGTCAACAGTGAATACCCAATCCCTACCCATGTCCCCACAGCCTCATGGCTAAAAAAAGGATTGCAGGACACTAGCAGGCCCACTTCTACATGATAACCACAAGCAGAGAAGATTTTACTGGGCCCATTAAAAAAATATTAACAGCCAGAAAGTTCTCCATGGAATGGACTTAGAAACTGACATTTCTAAGGGGAAATTCATAGAAGAGCATCCAAAACAAGACGGACCAAAGCACTCATGCTTTTGAGCAAAGTACTGAGAACTGCTTCCTGAATGACATACCCGTTGAGTCATAATACACCCCTTGCATGCTGTTTTTTAATTGACAGTTTAAAAAACTCACTAGTTCCAAGGAATCGCCACACAGCTATTATCATAAATCATTCATTTATTAATTCATTCATCATCATCATCATCAAACCCTCATGGCACAATCACTACGAAATAACACTACACAGCTTCTAAATGTGTAGGATAAGTACGAGTGTGCATGTTCAACTTTGGATATCGTTGGCATTTTCTTTTTTTTTATATAGTGCCTTTATCCAAAGGATATGCCAATATGCACAACCTTTGGAGCAGCAACCAACTACTTCCCATGGGAGGTAAATCAGCTTGAAACAGAGGTGGCAGACATCTTTCCCTTACACCAAAATGGATCCTTACTCCAAAAAGCAATCCTTTTCTGAATGCTACAGAAAGTAATTGGAGATCATAACTATTCAATTTTGAGAAAATAATAAAATTTTCAATTGTGCAAAATCCAAA